>NC_054709.1:32147798-32310298 GCF_016097555.1 Gigantopelta aegis | reverse complement strand
CAGGGGAAAGGAAACAGACCGAGCAGTGCTTTCCTGTTTGGAATTATTCTCAAGGAAATTGTCGCAGCACTCCAAAGACTCTACCTAAATGTAAGTATACTCGATGGTGCAGTCTTAAAACTGGCGTAATGCTAACTTCTAGTTCAGTGCTAGCTCTGGGTATGCAAAACAATTCGCCAAATTTTCTATTAAACTAAAAAATATTTGCAGAAATCAAATTTTTATTTTTTTTTAAATTCAATTATTACATGAAATAATTTCGCCAAATTAAAATAAAATGTATGAACTGCTTTCAAAATTGGCGAAGGTGAATTTTGCAAGTGCCAGAGCTGGCTCTGTAGTTCATTAAAATAAACCTCGACATGAAGTACACGTAAGTGGCTTTCATGTGTGCGCAGGATGATATATGCTTGAACTCTTATTTGATAAAAAAAAACACTAAAAAGATTTAACTAAGAAAAGATAATACAGCGGAACCTGTGTAAACTGGACCCTGAACAAACAGGAATCCTGTCAAAACTGGTCACGTTTCAAGGTCCCAAATGTAAATTCTAAAAACGCGACCCTCTAAATCCGATAAATATTAGGTCCACGACATGATCCGGTTTAGACATGTTTCACTGTAATAATAAATAAGGGGTGGGACATAGCCCAGTGGTAAAGCGCTCGCTTGATGCGTGGTTGGTTTGGGATCGAGCCCCGTCAGTGGGCCCATTGGGCTATTTCTCGTTCCAGCCAGTGCACCACAGTATGTGCTATCCTGTCTGTGGAATGGTGCATATAAAAGATCCTTAGCTACTAATGGGAAAAAATGTAGCGGGTTTCCTCTCAACGACTGTTTTAAAATGATCATATATTTGACATCCAGTAGCCGATGATTAATAAATCAGTGTGCTCTAGTGGTGTCGTTAAAAACAAAACAAACTTTTTTTAATAAATAAGTATCAATTTCCAGCCGAATGGAAACATCTACCCCGTGATGAATGACATCATTGGACCTCAGGCCTACGATTTGTCAGTGCTCGTGACGGGAGAGCGGGGAGCTGAGCCGCTACAGAGAGACCGGAAAGGATTGATACAGATCCTTGCATATGTGATGGAGAACCTCATTTACCACATCACAGAAATCATGGTAATCACACACTAGTTTATATTAGATCTTACTGTCTCCTACTTAGAGGATCTGTCTAGAGCCAATGTTAACACTTGACCAGGTGACCACATCACAAACATCATGGTAATCAGTCTTGTTTAAATTAGATCTTACTGTCTCCTACTTAAAGGATCTGACTAGAGCCAATGTTAACACTTGACCAGGTGACCACATCACAAACACCATGGTAATCAGTCTTGTTTAAATTAGATCTTACTGTCTCCCACTTAGAGGATCTGACTAGAGCCAATGTTAACACTTGACCAGGTGACCACATCACAAACACCATGGTAATCAGTCTTGTTTAAATTAGATCTTACTGTCTCCCACTTAGAGGATCTGACTAGAGCCAATGTTAACACTTGACCAGGTGACCACATCACAAACATCATGGTAATCAGTCTTGTTTAAATTAGATCTTACTGTCTCCTACTTAAAGGATCCAACTAGAGCCAATGTTAACACTTGACCAGGTGACCACATCACAAACACCATGGTAATCAGTCTTGTTTAAATTAGATCTTACTGTCTCCTACTTAAAGGATCCAACTAGAGCCAATGTTAACCCTTGACCAGGTGATCACATCACAAACATCATGGTAATCAGTCTTGTTTAAATTAGATCTTACTGTCTCCTACTTAAAGGATCTGACTAGAGCCAATGTTAACACTTGACCAGGTGACCACATCACAAACATCATGGTAATCAGTCTTGTTTAAATTAGATCTTACTGTCTCCTACTTAAAGGATCCAACTAGAGCCAATGTTAACACTTGACCAGGTGACCACATCACAAACACCATGGTAATCAGTCTTGTTTAAATTAGATCTTACTGTCTCCCACTTAGAGGATCTGACTAGAGCCAATGTTAACACTTGACCAGGTGACCACATCACAAACACCATGGTAATCAGTCTTGTTTAAATTAGATCTTACTGTCTCCCACTTAGAGGATCCAACTAACAGCCAATGTTAACACTTGACCAGGTGACCACATCACAAACATCATGGTAATCAGTCTTGTTTAAATTAGATCTTACTGTCTCCCACTTAGAGGATCCAACTAGAGCCAATGTTAACACTTGACCAGGTGACCACATCACAAACACCATGGTAATCAGTCTTGTTTAAATTAGATCTTACTGTCTCCTACTTAAAGGATCCAACTAGAGCCAATGTTAACACTTGACCAGGTGACCACATCACAAACACCATGGTAATCAGTCTTGTTTAAATTAGATCTTACTGTCTCCTACTTAAAGGATCCAACTAGAGCCAATGTTAACCCTTGACCAGGTGATCACATCACAAACATCATGGTAATCAGTCTTGTTTAAATTAGATCTTACTGTCTCCTACTTAAAGGATCTGACTAGAGCCAATGTTAACACTTGACCAGGTGACCACATCACAAACATCATGGTAATCAGTCTTGTTTAAATTAGATCTTACTGTCTCCTACTTAAAGGATCCAACTAGAGCCAATGTTAACACTTGACCAGGTGACCACATCACAAACACCATGGTAATCAGTCTTGTTTAAATTAGATCTTACTGTCTCCCACTTAGAGGATCTGACTAGAGCCAATGTTAACACTTGACCAGGTGACCACATCACAAACACCATGGTAATCAGTCTTGTTTAAATTAGATCTTACTGTCTCCCACTTAGAGGATCCAACTAGAGCCAATGTTAACACTTGACCAGGTGACCACATCACAAACATCATGGTAATCAGTCTTGTTTAAATTAGATCTTACTGTCTCCTACTTAAAGGATCCAACTAGAGCCAATGTTAACACTTGACCAGGTGACCACATCACAGAAATCATGGTAATCAGTCTTGTTTAAATTAGATCTTACTGTCTCCTACTTAAAGGATCCAACTAGAGCCAATGTTAACACTTGACCAGGTGACCACATCACAAACACCATGGTAATCAGTCTTGTTTAAATTAGATCTCACTGTCTCCTACTTAAAGGATCCAACTAGAGCCAATGTTAACACTTGACCAGGTGACCACATCACAAACACCATGGTAATCAGTCTTGTTTAAATTAGATCTTACTGTCTCCCACTTAGAGGATCTGACTAGAGCCAATGTTAACACTTGACCAGGTGACCACATCACAAACACCATGGTAATCAGTCTTGTTTAAATTAGATCTTACTGTCTCCCACTTAGAGGATCCAACTAGAGCCAATGTTAACACTTGACCAGGTGACCACATCACAAACATCATGGTAATCAGTCTTGTTTAAATTAGATCTTACTGTCTCCTACTTAAAGGATCCAACTAGAGCCAATGTTAACACTTGACCAGGTGACCACATCACAGAAATCATGGTAATCAGTCTTGTTTAAATTAGATCTCACTGTCTCCTACTTAAAGGATCCAACTAGAGCCAATGTTAACACTTGACCAGGTGACCACATCACAAACACCATGGTAATCAGTCTTGTTTAAATTAGATCTCTGTCTCTAGAGCCACTGTCTCCTACTTAAAGGATCCAACTAGAGCCAATGTTAACACTTGACCAGGTGACCACATCACAAACACCATGGTAATCAGTCTTGTTTAAATTAGATCTTACTGTCTCCTACTTAAAGGATCCAACTAGAGCCAATGTTAACCCTTGACCAGGTGATCACATCACAAACATCATGGTAATCAGTCTTGTTTAAATTAGATCTTACTGTCTCCTACTTAAAGGATCTGACTAGAGCCAATGTTAACACTTGACCAGGTGACCACATCACAAACATCATGGTAATCAGTCTTGTTTAAATTAGATCTTACTGTCTCCTACTTAAAGGATCCAACTAGAGCCAATGTTAACACTTGACCAGGTGACCACATCACAAACACCATGGTAATCAGTCTTGTTTAAATTAGATCTTACTGTCTCCCACTTAGAGGATCTGACTAGAGCCAATGTTAACACTTGACCAGGTGACCACATCACAAACACCATGGTAATCAGTCTTGTTTAAATTAGATCTTACTGTCTCCTACTTAAAGGATCCAACTAGAGCCAATGTTAACACTTGACCAGGTGACCACATCACAAACATCATGGTAATCAGTCTTGTTTAAATTAGATCTTACTGTCTCCTACTTAAAGGATCCAACTAGAGCCAATGTTAACACTTGACCAGGTGACCACATCACAAACACCATGGTAATCAGTCTTGTTTAAATTAGATCTTACTGTCTCCCACTTAAAGGATCTGACTAGAGCCAATGTTAACCCTTGACCAGGTGACCACATCACAAACACCATGGTAATCAGTCTTGTTTAAATTAGATCTTACTGTCTCCTACTTAAAGGATCTGACTAGAGCCAATGTTAACACTTGACCAGGTGACCACATCACAAACACCATGGTAATCAGTCTTGTTTAAATTAGATCTTACTGTCTCCTACTTAAAGGATCCAACTAGAGCCAATGTTAACACTTGACCAGGTGACCACATCACAAACACCATGGTAATCAGTCTGTTTAAATTAGATCTTACTCTTTACTGAGTAGATTACATTATATCTTTTATATTTTCTATTGAGTGGATCTGACTAGAGCCAATGTTAGCTCTTGACCAGGTGACCTTTTATCTGAGAAAGCATGGTAATATTGATAATCACAGTCTTGTTTAAATTAGATCTTACTGTCTTCTAATTAGAAGATCTGACTTCAGCTAATGATTAATCTTGACCAGGTGACCACGTCAGAGAAATCATGGTAATCACAGTGTCATTTACATTAGATTTCATTTTTTACTATGTAGGTAGTGGATCTGACAGAACAGAGCAGAACTTTATTATGCTCAGTCTGTTACACAACAGCATATGAGGAACATACAATAACAATATTTTACAGTGGCAAGACAGGTTTTTCAGGAGATAATAAGATACTGTAGAATAATATACCGATAATATGATAATGTTAGCTCTCAACCAGGTGACCTTTCATCATAGCAATCATGGTAACATTATTAATCACATTTTTCGTGGATTTTTTTCTTTTTCGCACTGTTGCTACTGCAAATACCCTCACTAACCTGAGTCTGTGTTTCAGCCTAAAACTGGAGTTTTAGGAACTCATCGTAAATCTGCAGTCTTTGAGCTCATCAAAACAGACCGGCGCTTTCCAGACGGATATTTCTGGCAAGTCGAATTGGTAAGCAGGATTTCTTTTTTCCTATAATTTAAAATGTTATTATTATAACAGTAAGCCTTGAAACCAGGCTGGTGAGTGTGGTCTGTTCTTCCATGGATCACTTGCACCAACTGAATGCAGGACAGATGGATCAAGGCCATGGTATGTGGTGTCCTGTCTGATGGAAAATGTACCCATAGAGTGAAATATAGACTGTGTGATGACAGCAGGTTTCCTCCCTCCTCTCATTCTAACACTACCTCTTTACTTCTCTCTCTTCCTCTTCTTCCCTCCCTATCTCTCTCCCTCTGTCTCTCTCTCTCTGTCCCTCTCTCTCTCTGTCTCTCCATTTCTCTCTCTTCCTCCCTCTCTCCCTCTTCCTCCCCCCTCTCTCTCTCTCTCTTGCTCTCCCTCCCTCTCTCTTCACACATTTCTCCCTCTATATATCTCCCCATCTCTTTTTTTCTCTCTCTGTCTCTCCCTCCCTTCCTCTCTCTTCATGCATCTCTCCCTCTATATCTCTTTCTCTGTCTCGCTCTCCCTCCCTCCCTTCCTCTCTCTTCACACATCTCTCCCTCTATATATCTCTCTCTCTCCCTTGTTCTCCCTCCCTCCCTCCCTCTCTCTCTCTCTCTCTCTTCACACATCTCTCCCTCTATATCTCTCTCCCCTTCCCTCCCTCCCTCCCTTCCTTCCTCTCTCTTCACACATCTCTCCCTCTATATCTCTCTCTCTCTCTCTCATCAAAACCCCTATCTCATCCCTCCCTCTCCACCTCTTGCTCTCTATCCTTCTTTCCCTCTCTCTCTCTCTCTAAACCTTTCCTTCCACCTCCCTCCACTCTCTCTCGATTGACCAATTGTTTAAAGAGCTATATGTTTCCAAATAACTGGTGTTTTGTCCACAAGTTGATACTGGATTTTTTTTTTGTGTTGTCAGGACCGACTGCAGTTTAACGAGAGAGGACGGACAATCAACATCGGCAATAACGAGGCATTCTTCCTTATTGTTGGCATCGTCCTGTCGAGAAGTTTAATCACCACGGTAACACAGCATTATACATACACAAATAACTTATACAATCTCTGAAATGTTTAGAGGAGATTAACCGTCATCGGTGGCACAGTGGTTAAGCCATCGGACTACAGGCTGATAGGTACAGGGTTCGCAGCCCAGTACCGTCTCCCACCCAGAGCGAGTTTTACCGTCTCAGTGGGTAGGTGTAAGACCTTCTTCTCTCTCACTAACCACTAATCAACTAACAACTAACCCACTGTCCTGGACAGACAGCCCAGATAGCTGAGGTGTGTGCCAAGGACAGCGTGCATGCTTGAACCTTAATTGGATATAAGCATGAAAATAAGTTGAAATGAAATGTTGTTTTTGTTTCTCTCAGCTGTCAAACTGACAGAATAGTAAAATACCTATAAACATATTCATTACTGTGGAGGCAGGACGTAAACCCAGTGGTGAAGCGATTGCCTGATGCGTGGTCAGTCTGTGATCAATCCCCGTAGGTGAGCCCATTGGGCTGTTTGTCATTCCAACCAGTACACCACGACTGGTATATCAAAGGCTGTGGAATGTGCTATCCTGTCTGTGGGATGGTGCATATATATAAAAGATTCTTTACTACTAATGAAAATATTTAGCAGGTTTCCTCTCTACGACTATGTCAAAATTACCAACTGTTTGACATCCAATCGCCATTGATTAATAAATCAATGTGCTCTAGTGGTGTCGTTAAAACAAAACAAACTTTATTCCTGAAACTAATAGATTACGGCTTGTTGACAGAACTGTAATAATTTTATTTCCATATTTTCCATATTTCTTCAATTTCAGTTGTTCTTAAAACCGGTAGATTACGGCTTGTCGACAGAACTGTGATAATTTTATTTCCATATTATCAATATTTCTTCAATTTCAGTTGTTCCTGAAACCAATAGATTACGGCTTGTTGACAGAATTCCGATGATTCTGTTTCCATATTTTCCATATTTCTTCATTTTCAGTTGTTCCTGAAACCAATAGATTACGGCTTGTCTACAGAATTCGGATAATTCTGTTTCCGTATTTTCCATATTTCTTCAATTTCAGTTGTTCCTGAAACCAATAGATTACGGCTTGTCTACAGAATTCGGATAATTCTGTTTTCATATTTTCCATATTTCTTCAATTTCAGTTGTTCCTGAACCCAGTAGATATGGCTTGTCGACAGAATTCCGATAATTCTGTTTTCGTATTTTCCATATTTCTTCAATTTCAGTTGTTCCTGAAACCAATAGATTACGGCTTATCGACAGAACCACTGACCGATGTGAACTATCGTAACTTGAAAGTTATATCTTCATGTCTTCTGTTTTTAATCCGTCGAGTATCAGTTCCAAAGGGTCACCCAATAATGGTATGTATAAAATAGCGACCGACACTCAAATGTAGGACACCATTTCTATGTGGGGAGGGATGTAATTAAATTGATTAATTAATCAATGTGCTTTAGTGGTGTCATTAAACAAAACAAACTTTGTAGCCCTGTGGTACATGTAAAGCGTTTGAATCTTGCATGGTCAGTCTGGGATCGATCTGCATCAGTGGGCCCATTGGGCTATTTCTCGTTTCAGCCAGTGCACCAAGGCTGTGGTATGTGTTATCCTGTGTGGGAATAGTGCATATAAAATATCCCATGGTACTAATGCAAAAAATGTAGTGGGTTTCCTTTCTACGACATCCAATAGTCGATGATTAATAAATCAGTGTGCTCTAGTGGTGTTGTTAAACACAACAAAACTTTAACTATTGGATATCAAACATTTGATAATTCGGACATGTCGTCTTAGACAGAAAACTCACTACATTTTTTCATTAGTAGTAAGAAGTCTTTTATATGCACCAATCCAGACAGGTCAGCACTTACCACAATCTTTGATATACAAACCAAACTTTTTAACTGTCATTTCTATGTAGACAACTGTTTTTTATGTAACACATTTTTATGTAGGGACCAAGTATTGCAATTATGATATATTCACAACACAGTCATATGTTGAAATGTGCTGGAGAGTTATTAAACAATCATTAAATTTTTGTGTGTGTACAATATTGAATGCAATATTAAATATGATAATCTTTCAGTCAGCTTCATTGATAATACCCAGGATATTATTAGGTTTTTTTTAGGAACCATTCAATGATTATGTAATGCAAAATTTGGTATTTTTTATACCACCCTCCCTCCATGAAATATTTTATTTTGTATTTATATTTGTTTGATTGTTTGTATTATTTAAGGATTGTCTGTTATTTCTTTTACATTCATCAGGGTATGAACAAAAAAAATCATCCGTAAATTGTGTGGATCAGTGAAGCCGTTCACGCATAAATTTGCAGATGATTTTGTTTTTTCATACACAGATAAAACAAATAACAGACAATACTTATAATCAAAATTGAAACATACGTAGTCTACAAATAATAACACTTCTAAAAGTTTATGTTTTATTTTGAATTATTTTTTGGCTCCAAAAATATACAGTACAAAAAAAAAAGTACAAATATAAAATGACGTCAACAAATATGATATGACGTCCCCTGACAATGTTATTTTTACGTCCATCGAGAAATGAATAAACTTGCGGTGATACGGCTGAACCAATGGGATGACGTTATATTATAAGGAATGTAACATAAATTTAATTATTAATGATGTATTTTTTTCATTGATTTCAGCCGATGCCAGGTGAAATAGCTAAACATGTCTACAAAGATGAGGAAATGAAAAATGTTTATATCGATCTGAGGAAGTCATACGAATACTGCGAGGTACATAACCATTCTAATTTATATATACTGCATGCAGCCACTGTTTCTATCAGTTGATTATGATGACCGATTAAAGCGAAGTCAGAGCTTTGCGGAATTTCACATTCTTACCATGACAGGATGAAGCAGACATCCGACGTCATTAACTAGTTATTCTCTATTTAACCTGCAACCACTGTTTCTATTGACAGATTATGATGACCGATTAAAGCACAGTCATAAACAAAGACATAAACGTATACCAACAGAATATGACCTTGGACGTCATTCATGTGATGTCACACGATTAGCTACATGTACATTACAAAATTGCTCATTTGACCTCTAGGTCATCGTACAATGGCTGAAATAACATAAATAATAGCTTTTCCCCTTTATTTTTATGGTCTGCAGGATAAAGATATTAATATTTAATGGTGTAGGATATCGGCTTTATCCTGTTCAGGCCAAATGAAAAATTCCCATTCTTACCATCCAGGATAAAGCTGATATCCTACGTCATTAACTAAGGTTCTCTATTTATTATTTTAGTTTTTTTTATGAGTTGTTTGAGTTAAAGGGCTTTATCAAGTTGCATAGTGGCAACTTCCTGTCAAAATTATTTCTCTCTTCTTTCCCCCCCCCCCTCTTTTTTGGGGGGAGGTGGTGGGGAATAGTAGTTATTTACTGGCCCAACATTGAATATCACTAGCCATGGGAGTGGGGCTACCATAATCTAGAAGTCCTGTCTGGCATGGCAATAGTAGTTATTTACTAGCCCAACATTGAATATCACTAGCCATAGGAGTGGGGCTACCATAATCTAGAAGCCCTGTCTGGCACTGCAATAGTAGTTATTTACTAGCCCAACATTGAATATCACTAGCCATGGGAGTGGGGCTAACATAATCTAGAAGTCCTGTCTGACATGACAATAGTAGTTATTTACTGGCCCAACATTGAATATCACTAGCCATAGGAGTGGGGCTACCATAATCTAGAAGCCCTGTCTGGCATGGCAATAGTAGTTATTTACTAGCCCAACATTGAATATCACTAGCCATAGGAGTGGGGCTACCATAATCTAGAAGCCCTGTCTGGCACTACAATAGTAGTTATTTACTAGCCCAACATTGAATATCACTAGCCATGGAAGTGGGGCTACCATAATCTAGAAGCCCTGTCTGGCACTACAATAGTAGTTATTTTCTAGCCCAACATTGAATATCACTAGCCATGGGAGTGGGGCTACCATAATCTAGAAGTCCTGTCTGACATGACAATAGTAGTTATTTACTGGCCCAACATTGAATATCACTAGCCATAGGAGTGGGGCTACCATAATCTAGAAGCCCTGTCTGACATGGCAATAGTAGTTATTTACTAGCCCAACACTGAATATCACTAGCCATGGGAGTGGGGCTACCATAATCTAGAAGTCCTGTCTGACATGACAATAGTAGTTATTTACTAGCCCAACACTGAATATCACTAGCCATGGGAGTGGGGCTACCATAATCTAGAAGTCCTGTCTGGCATGGCAATAGTAGTTATTTACTAGCCCAACATTGAATATCACTAGCCATGGGAGTGGGCTTACCATAATCTAGAAGTCCTGTCTGGCATGGCAATAGTAGTTATTTTCTATCCCAACATTGAATATCACTAGCCATGGGAGTGGGGCTACCATAATCTAGAAGTCCTGTCTGGCATGGCAATAGTAGTTATTTTCTATCCCAACATTGAATATCACTAGCCATGGGAGTGGGGCTACAATAATCTAGAAGTCCTGTCTGACATGGCAATAGTAGTTATTTACTAGCCCAACATTGAATATCACTAGCCATGGAAGTGGGGCTACCATAATCTAGAAGTCCTGTCTGGCATGGCAATAGTAGTTATTTACTAGCCCAACATTGAATATCACTAGCCATGGGAGTGGGGCTACCATAATCTAGAAGCCCCGTCTGGCATGGCAATAGTAGTTATTTACTAGCCGAACATTGAATATCACTAGCCATGGGAGTGGGGCTAACATAATCTATAGAAGCCCCATCTGGCATGGCAATAGTAGTTATTTACTAGCCCAACATTGAATATCACTAGCCATGGGAGTGGGGCTACCATAATCTATAGAAGCCCCGTCTGGCATGGCAATAGTAGTTATTTACTAGCCCAACATTGAATATCACTAGCCATGGGAGTGGGGCTACCATAATCTATAGAAGCCCCGTCTGGCATGGCAATAGTAGTTATTTACTAGCCCAACATTGAATATCACTAGCCATGGGAGTGGGGCTACCATAATCTATAGAAGCCCCATCTGGCATGGCAATAGTAGTTATTTACTAGCCCAACATTGAATATCACTAGCCATGGGAGTGGAGCTACCATAATCTATAGAAGCCCCGTCTGGCATGGCAATAGTAGTTATTTACTAGCCCAACATTGAATGTCACTAGCCATGGGAATAGGGCTACCATAATCTATAGAAGCCCTGTATACAGATGTACAAGGCCGATGTGTTTGTACAACTCAGTTTCATAGTTCTTAACAATAAGGACAGTGAAGATTACATCTTACCAAAATAGTATTTAAAACAATTCTCTTTTTAAAATATATTAAAACTCCTAGACCTTTTTGACATCAGTGGGCAAGCTATTTGCAGGGCTTCTAGATTATGGTAGCCCCACTCCCATGGCTAGTGATATTCAATGTTGGGCTAGTAAATAACTACTATTGCCATGTCAGACGGGGCTTCTAGATTATGGTAGCTCCATTCCTATGGCTAGTGATATTCAATGTTGGGCTAGTAAATAACTACTACTGCCATGCCAGACAGGGCTTCTAGATTATGGTAGCTCCACTCCCATGGCTAGTGATATTCAATGTTGGGCTAGTAAATAACTACTACTGCCATGCCAGACAGGGCTTCTAGATTATGGTAGCTCCACTCCCATGGCTAGTGATATTCAATGTTGGGCTAGTAAATAACTACTACTGCCATGCCAGACAGGGCTTCTAGATTATGGTAGCTCCACTCCCATGGCTAGTGATATTCAATGTTGGGCTAGTAAATAACTACTACTGCCATGCCAGACAGGGCTTCTAGATTATGGTAGCTCCACTCCCATGGCTAGTGATATTCAATGTTGGGCTAGTAAATAACTACTATTGCCATGCCAGACAGGGCTTCTAGATTATGGTAGCTCCACTCCCATGGCTAGTGATATTCAATTTTGGGCTAGTAAATAACTACTACTGCCATGCCAGACAGGGATTCTAGATTATGGTAGCTCCACTCCCATGGCTAGTGATATCCAATGTTGGGCTAGTAAATAACTACCATTGTCATGCCCAACGACTAGTGAAAAAGAAGTTGTCAAATGCTGCATTTAAGTATATTTTGTAAATATGAATATCCTGCTCCCAACCCCATCCTCCAATCTTAGTGTTTTTAAGCTCTTTAGGTGACATTATTACTATTAGTAAAACTGTATTAAGGTTAAGTAAAGTAGGGCTGGTGAATTTTTAATCATGGCTAGTAAATTTTAAAAATCACTGATCCCATGATTAGTGGATTTTGTAAACATTCTAGAAACCCTGTATTTGGATACATATGTAATGAATATTTTTCTGTTTAGCAGTACTTTACATTTACACCGAATCTTTGAGGAAGCCACAGTGTACAGATAATAAGATATTGTGATTTGTTTTTGTTCAGAACTTGTTACGAGAATGGGGAGCAGAATATGTGAAAAGACTTCGATTAGCTGCCGATTCAACAACCGCCCCGCAACCACCCTTGAAACCAGAACGATAGTACACAAGTGTTTCTGAGACTACGATGAGCTGCTGATTCTACAACCGTCCCACAACCACCCTTAACAAAACCAGAACGATAGTACACAAGTGTTTCTAAGACTACGATTAGCTGCTGATTCTACAACCGCCCCGCAACCACCCATAACAAAACCAGAATGATAGTACAGTGTCACTGAGACAGATGGATCCATGTGCTTTTCTGTGTTGAGGAAAATTAAAGCATTGTGCTACAAATTATGTGTGACATACAAATAGACATGAAAACAGACAGACAGACATAGCGACAAACAGACAGACAGACATAGCGACAAATAGTAAGACAGACAGACATAGCGACAAAAAGACAGACAGACAAAGCGACAGACACACAGAGAGACAGACATAGCGACAAAAAGACAGACAGACATAGTGACAGACAGATACACAGACAGATAGGTACATGTTTTTTCTGTGTTGAGGAAAAGTAAAGCTTTTGTAATGAATTATGTTTGACAAAACAAACACAAGACAGACAAACACATATACAGACAGACAGACAGGTCCATGTTGTTTTTCTATCTTGGGGACAAGTAAAACTTGTGTGATGAATTATGACACACACAGACAGACAGACAGACAGACAGACAGATGAGTCTACATGTATATTTAGAGCCATTTAAGCATGTGCGATGAATATATATGTCAGACAGACAGACTGACAGACAGAGACAGACAGTCATATGAGTATGTTTGAAACAACTTAAGCATGTGCATTGAATTGTGTGTGACAGACAGAGACAGACAGACAGACAGACAAACAGACAAGTCTATGTTCTGGACAACTTCAGCATGTATGATCAGTTATGTCACAAACATATATAAGGCTGAATTTACAAAGCCTGTTTTTCTTAAATGCATGTGTTTAATCATTGTAAATGTATGTAGTTACATGTGTGTGTAAGACGTAAACAGGCTTGGTAAATTCGACCCCTAATGTTGAAGTGTTTGTTTAAAAGTAGGAAGTCCACTATAAACATCACTGCGGTACACCTGATTAAAACTTAGTTTCTTGCTTGAATAATTATTTCTGTACATGATGTTATTAGGGTTTTTTTGTAAGTGTCTTTTAGAAAGAAACTTAGCAAATTGTCACCATTTATCATTTCACACTCATTTCAACTTATTTTCGTGCTTATGTCCAATTAATGTTCAAGCACGCTGTCCTGGGCACACACCAGTTATTTGGGATGTCTGTCCTGGACAGTGGATTAGTGTTTAGAGAGAGAGAGAGAGGTTGGTTTAGTGGTCTTACACCTACCCACTGAGTCGTTAAAACTTGCCCTGGGTGGGAGCTGGAACTGGGATGCGAACCCCAGTACTTACCAGCCTTATGTTCGATGGTTTAACCACGACCCCATTGAGGCTGGGCTATTTCTCGCTCCAGCCAGTGCACCACAACTGGTACATCAAAGGCTGTGGTATGTGTTATCCTGTTTATGGGATGGTACATATAACAGATCCCTTGCTGCTAATCGAAAAGAGTAGCCCATGAAGTGGCAATAGTGAGTTTCCTCCCTCAATATCTGTGTGGTCCTTAACCATATGTCCGACGCCATATAACTGTAAATAAAATGTGTTGAGTGCGTCGTTAAATAAACCATTTTCTTCCTTCCATTGAGACTGGTCATCATTAATCAAAACAAACTTTAGACAGCTGGTTTCCTCCCTCAATATCTGTGTGGTCCTTAACCATATGTCCGACGCCATATAACTGTAAATAAAATGTGTTGAGTGCGTCGTTAAATAAACCATTTTCTTCCTTCCATTGAGACTGGTCATCATTAATCAAAACAAACTTTAGACAGCGGGTTTCCTCCCTCAATATCTGTGTGGTCCTTAACCATATGTCCGACGCCATATAACCGTAAGTAAAATGTGTGGAGTGTCGTTAAATAAACCATTTCCTTTCTTCCCCTTCCATTGAGGCTGATCACCATTATAATCAAAACAAATTTTAGACTGTCTTGATGGTAAAGTGAATTCTCTCAAAACTGAAATCATGTTTAATGTTCCCACATTTTCTAAATTCTACGCACTGGATCGTGTCTAAATTGGATAAATATTAGATCCCCAGTGTGATCCAGTTTAGACAGAATTCACTGTACTAGTATTTTGGTAAATATCTTTTTAAAGACATCCTAGCAAACTTTCACAATATACGTGTGACAATTCAGAAGATTTTAACTAATCACGAAGATAAGCATTTACTCATTTCCAGATACAGTTTATGAATTTTGGGTCGTAGAGTGACAAATGAATTTATAAATAACTACATATCTCAGCTATCTGGAGGGACAAATGAATTTATAAGTAACTATATATACAGACTTAAATTTCACTTGACCAAATGTGAAAAAAGAGACTATCATCAAGCAAGAAACTATGTTTCAGACAGAAATACAATATGTCATAGAGGAACAAGTATCTTAAGGACCATGTGTTATTTTGTGAAATATTGCATAAATAAAATACAGTCACATTCAGTGAGATAAAACTTGAAATAAAATAGTCACAGTCAGTGGGATAAAATATAAAATACAGTCACAATCTGTGGGATAAAACATGAAATAAAATATAGTCACAGTCATTTGGATAAAACATAAAATTCAGTCAGTCAGTGGGATGAAACATGAAATAAAATACAGTCACAGTCAGTGAGATAAAACATGAAATAAAATAGTCACAGTCAGTGAGATAAAACATGAAATAAAAGTCACAGTCAGTGAGATAAAACATGAAATAAGATATAGTCACAGTCAGATAAAACATGAAATAAAATACAGTCACAGTCAGTCAGATAAAACATGACATAAAATACAGTCACAGTCAGTCAGATAAAACATAAAATAAAATATAGTCACAGTCAGTGGGATAAAACATGAAATAAAATAGTCACAGTCAGTGAGATAAAACATGAAATAAAATAGTCACAGTCAGTGGAATAAAACATAAAATAAAATATAGTCACAGAAAGTGAGATAAAACACAAACTAATATACAGTCACAGTCAATGGGATAAAACATGAAATAATATAGTCAGTCAATGGGATAAAACTTGGCATATAATACAGTCACAGTCAGATAAAACATGAAATAAAATACAGTTGCAGTCAGTGAGATAAAACATGAAATAAAATAGTCACAGTCAGTGGGATAAAACATAAAATACAGTCACAATCTGTGGGATAAAACATGAAATAAAATATAGTCACAGTCAGTGAGATAAAACACAAACTAATATACAGTCACAGTCAATGGGATAAAACTTGGCATAAAATACAGTCACAGTCAGATAAAACATAAAATAAAATAGTCACAGTCAGTGAGATAAAACATGAAATACAGTCAGTCGGATAAAATATAAAATAAAATACAATCAGTCAGTGAGATAAAACTTGACATAAAATACAGTCACAGTCATTGAGATAAAACATGAAATACAGTCACAGTCAGTGAGATAAAACAAAATACATAAGATAAGTTCTTTTTCCACCTTTGTCTGTGAAAAAGCTGATCACAGATTCAGCAAATATCTTCTATGAAAAGACAAAAAAGACGTGGAACTGACCTTAAATGGCAGTCGGCAACAAGATAGCTTTATTGAAATACAGTGTGTATTGTGTTTTCACGTGTTTTTTAACAGATAATTTGATAATAGATTCACTAAATATCTTCTATGAAAAAGAGAAAAAGACGTGGAACTGACCTTAGACAGTCGGCAACAGGGTGTCTCCTTATGGAGATAAGATAGCTTTATTGAAATTTTGTGTGTATTATGTTTTCACTGGTTTTTCAACAGATAATCTGATAATAGATTCACCAAATATCTTCTATGAAAAGACAAAAAGACGTGGAACTGACCTTAAATGACAGTCGGCGACAGGGTGTCTCCTTATGGAGATAAGATAGCTTTATTGAAATACAGTGTGTATTGTGTTTTCACATGTTTTTCAACAGATAATTTGATAATAGATTCACCAAATATCTTACACCTACCCACGGAGTCATTAAAACTCGCTCTGGGTGGGAGCCGGTACCAGGCTGCGAACCCTGTATCTACCAGCCTTATGTTTGATGGCTTAACCATGACACCAGTTTGATAAACCAAAGGAATCAAACAGCTTATGGTTACGTCCATTTGACTCGCTTTGGGTTTATCCAGTTAAGGTTCATGTACGCTGTCCTGGGTTCACACTTCAGCTATCTTGGCTGGCTGTCCAGCAGTGGGTTAATGGTTAATTGCTTTGTGGTTAGTGAGATAGATGTTGGTGTATAGTGCCTTAGACCTAACCAGTGAACTCTTAAAACTCTTTCTGGGTGGGAGCCGGTACCAGAACTTTAACCCACGGTCTACCAGTCATAAGTCTAACGTGTTGACCACCGCTCTACCGGTGGTTATTCTTCCACATATTTAATGAGCACCAAAGAATGCATCTATTTTAGTTTCATTTATATAGCAAATAGTATTTGAATGGATCGATAGCAGGGATTGCTCAAAGAAAGAAAAAACAATTCCTCATTTGCACATCTTTTCCAGTAGGTTGGAATTGGAAAACACAATTAACTTGGGTCTTCCTATTCACGTTGTTTTGGGTTGTTTTTGTTTGTTTGTTTTTAATGTTTGTGTTCTTTTGGGAGGTTTTTTTTTTTTTTTTTTTTAGTAAGCTTTTTGTTCAATAATATAGAATCATGTTTATTTGTAATACACGTTTTTTCACTACGATACAGTGAAATTATTAATTTGTGTGGGTATAATTTTTTGTCGTTTTGTCAAAATGCCCATTTCTATGGTTACTTAATATCATTATAAGCTAATATTAATGTACTTTATTTTCGTTGTGTTCTTAAATTGCTGACAGCTCTAGTCGATGAATACCACGAACGTTAGACCGTCACAAATAAAAGTGATTTCACAGTCACTTAGTTTTCTTTTTAAAAGTTACACAGAATCTTTCCTTCATTAATTTGTGATATAAATGTGCAATTTTCTTCACTGTGATACAAAATGGATATTTTGTCCTGTGGTAATTTATTTTGTACCTATATTTTTACTGTCATAATAATCCTACCCCCCTCCCCATTGTGATAATAATTATTGCATTTTTTTCGTTTTACTATTGCGATTATCAAATATTGTTATTTTTTTCATGGTGAACGTAAAATGTTACAGCTGCTTGTTATTTTTTTCATTAAAAATTTGTAATAAACTCAACAAAATTAATTAAAGGCCAGCAGACGTTTTAAAAATTCTTTGCTAGTATTATATTATTTTACAGGGGTGCAGAAAGTACTCGCCCGATCGCCAAACACGAGTAACAATTCTGATTGATGAGTTAAAAAATGCAACTACCAGTCCGACGGGCGATCTCGCCTTTTCTGACTAATAGACGACGGAAACAGAGCCGGTCAAAGGTCAATCCTTCACAGAAATGGCTTGTTTATGTTGAAAGTATGTTGCCGCTGTGTTTTGAATAGTTTGTTCTGTTAAATACTTGCAGGATGTCACTTGAATTTTATAAATCTATATGAAAGAAATGTGAAAACATTTATATCAGAATATTTTTTAAATGTATTGATTTGTCAATCAAGGTATGGGGCTTGATTTCGTTTGCCATGTGATGTTTATCACTTACCAAGGGTACTTAATAATACGGTACATATATATAATCATGTATATAATTTGAAAAGGAGACAGTATATATATTATAATATTGTTAAACAGTAATATTGTTCTATAGGCTGGCAGACTAGTAAAACTTCTCGTGGGCTAGTAAGTTTAGTTGGTTCTTGTCCGGCTGGCTAGTGAAATATTTTTTTTTTCTGCACCCGTTTTTATCATTAATTTGACCTATATTACATGTAACATGTTTTGCACATTCATATAAAGTATCAAAATCTATATTCAGCTAGAATTTGTTACACATTACCGGCCTCGGTGGCGTCGTAGTTAAGCCATCGGACATAAGGCTGGTAGGTACTGGGTTCACAGCCCGGTACCGGCCTCGGTGGTGTCGTAGTTAAGCCATCGGACATAAGGCTGGTAGGTACTGGGTTCACAGCCCGGTACCAGCCTCGGTGGCGTCGTAGTTAAGCCATCGAACATAAGGCTGGTAGGTACTGGGTTCACAGCCCGGTACCAGCCTCAGTGGCGTCGTAGTTAAGCCATCGAACATAAGGCTGGTAGGTACTGGGTTCACAGCCCGGTACCAGCCTCAGTGGCGTCGTAGTTAAGCCATCGGACATAAGGCTGGTAGGTACAGGACTCCCACCCAGAGCAAGTTTTAACAACTCAGTGGGTAGGTGTAAGACCACTACACCCTCTTCTTTCTCACTAGCCACTAACAGCTAACAACTAACCCACTTTCCTGGACAGACAGCCCAGATAGCTGAGGTGTGTGCCCAGGACAGCGTGCTTGAACTTTAATTTGATATAAGCAAAAAATAAGTTAAATGAAATGTTGCACATTGGATCGTAACAATACTTGTCATTTTGTTCACTCCAAATTGTTGTTTAAGTCATTAATTTTAAGAACATGCTACAACTCTGACACTTTACAACAGAAGAATCTGTATTTCTTTTGTCATATTTATAGAAAAATGTCAAAAATATCTATTGAACCTGAAGTAATTTTGTTGAGTATGGTACATGTATGTGAACAACATTTAATGTTTGCACTATATGTCTTTGTTTCATAGTCTTATAGTGTTATCGTTTTGGTAAACAAATCTTTAAATTCTTTGCCATAATTTTTAAAGAAATATATTTTCTATGATTTAAGTATTTTGTTTAGAATAAATGAATGCAATATACTCCACATCAATTATAATTAAATACAGTCCTGATTGGTGTTAATTTTTGTGATATTTTCCTTGAGAAAATGTTTCCAAAATGCATTAACTGTATAATATATAAATAATCCTAATTTTTTAAGAAATATAATTTGTATTATTTAAGTACATTGTATTTTGTTTAAAATTAATAAATGCAAGATACTCCACACCAATAATTATACAGTCTTGATTGGTGTTAATTTTTGTGATATTTACTCTAAAAAAATACTTCCAAAATACATTTACTGTATAACATATATATAGGTATAAATTAAGCCTACTTATTTGCCCGGTATTTGTAATACGTTCAGTTTTAGTTTACCTGTTAAAATCATCCTTCATTTAACTGCATCTTCAAATTATATTAATTACTACCATACACTTATTGCTTATACCAAACATTAGTCATGTATTTATTTATATACATATGATTGGTGAATCACATTTTTATTGTAAATTTGATCAAGAAAGGATTATCAGAATACATAAACTATGTAAATAACATGTATAAATAAACACATATAATATTTATTATCGCATTATTATGTTCATGTATTCAAGGAATGTTACGAGTTGTCAAACCTTGGCTGTTTTTGCAGTTAGACGCTATCAGCCAATTATACCAACTTGGTCTAAACTAAGCAAGTGTAGATAGCCCTTAGACCAAGTGTAGATAGCCCTTAGATCAAGTGTAGATAGCCCTTAGCCCAAGTGTAGATAGCCCTCAGACCAGCATCTTCATAAATCAAGGCTAATATTCGTTCCTCGTATTCAAGGAACGAATATTAGCCTTGATTTATGAAGATGTCAGAACAGGTGTAGATAGCCCTTAGACCAATGTTTTTCTCATGTATATGTGTTTAGCTCCACTATGATTTTCATTAGCGATTTGTCCGGCAGCTGTCCATCCATCCATCCATCCATCCATCCATCTGTCAACTTTTCCTTTGAAGTCTTTCTTCTTCTACAGTTTTGACTGAATTGTTTTGAAACTTGGTACAGTGATCGACTGGGGCACCCTCCATAAACTAGTAGAGAGATATTTAGGACACTTTGAAATTTCGAATTTTTATTAAATGTTTTTAAAATTAAAATTTAAATTGAAAGTTTATCTTCTTCTAAAAGTTTGATTGGATAGTTCCTAAACTTGGTACTGTGATTTTGTAGGGCAGTCTTCACAAACTTAAAAAGTGATATTTTGGAAATTTTTAACTTGTGAATTTTTATTAAATTTAAACATTTAAAATTTAAGTCATTCTTTTCCTAGAGTTTTGATTGGATAGTTTAAGTGTTCTCAGTGGTAGTCGTCATAAACTAATATAGAGATAGTTTGGAAATTTCGAGTTTTTATTAAATGTTTTTAAAATTTAAATTGAAAATTTGAAAGTCTATCTTCTAGAGTTTTGATCCAGCAGTTCTGAAACTTGGTGCCATGATTTTCTTGGGCAGTGGTTATATTTACAAATTAATGAATTATCTACGACAGAGAGTTTGAAAATTAAATAGCATATCTCTGTAGGATGATGGGCCTCTTGTTTTCTCCATCTTTTTGGTGAATATATTGTGCACGTTTTTGAGATGGCAATAACAGACTTGACAGCTGCAGGCTGCACTCACTGGGACAGGATATGCTTTATCTTTCGCAAACACCTGATATCATCACTTTTTGACAGTGATATACCAGCATGGAAGGAAGGAAATGTTTTATTTAACGACACACTCAACATATTTTATTTATGGTTATATGGCATCAGACATGGTTAAGGACCACACAGATATTGAGAGAGGAAATCCACCATTGCCACTTCATGGGCTACTCTTTTCGATTAGCAGCAAGGGATCTTTTATATGCACCATCCCACAGACAGGATAGTACATACTATGGCCTTTGCTACACCAGTTGTGGAGCACTGGCTGGAACGAGAAAAAGCCCAATGGTGCCACCGACAGGGATCGATCCTAAACTGACCATGCATCAAGCAAGCGCTTTACCACTGGGCTACATCGCGCCCCACCAGCACGAAAGTGAAAAGAAACAATACCAATCGGTCTTTCAAACTAAGGAAAACGACACAAAACACAACTTGATGCAAGTGTTGTATATAGAAAGCATAATCATTTTGCAAGATATTTCCATCATATGTGAACACCACAGTTTACGAACAGCACAATGTGTGATTTCTCATAAAACAATATTTTGGTAACGTAGTTTCTTCTGATCTTCCGTATATATATATATCCATTCATAAAACTCTATCCTGCACAAGTGGTGTGTGAGTGGCAGTCCTCCTACGGCAATTGTATCTTCCTGAGGAGTAGCAGTCCTACAGGCAAATGTATCTTCCTGAGGAGTAGCAGTCCTCCTACAGGCAATTGTATCTTCCTGAGGAGTAGCAGTCCTACAGGCAAATGTATACGATCACAACATATATGTACTCGCTGTATTCATTTTAAGAAGGGGCGGGACGTAGCTCAGTGGTACAGCGCTTGCTCGATGCGCGGTCGGTTTGGGATCGATCCCCGTCAGTGGGCCCATTGCGCTATTTTTCGCTCCAGCCAGTGCACCGCGACTGGTACATCATGTGCTATCCTGTTTATAGCATGGTGCATATAAAAGATCCCTTGCTGCTAGTCGGAAAGAGTTCAGCCCATGAAGTGGCGACAGCGGGTTTCCTCTCTCAATATCTGTGTGGTCCTTAACCATATGTCTGACGCCATATAATTGTAAATAAAATGTGTTGAGTGCGTCGTTAAATAAAACATTTCCTTCCTTCCTTATTGGTAATTTATTCATGGGTCATAACTCTGTCAGAAATGGAATGTATTAATTGTTAACAAAAGTTATGGCCCTTGAACTCTGGAGACAATTTGTCGTGCTGCCCTGTATATAACAGCCACCTGCCGTATGTGGCCAGCGGCCATTATTTTTGGACCAAAAGTAATAGTCGGACCTTCTATGACCTTCTATAACGGACACAATATACAATGACAACTATTTGTTTTGGTCCAAAACGACAGTTGAAGGTCCACAAGGTATATGCATATATTTGCCTGTCCCACTGAGTCACAGCACTGAGAATATATAGATAGCTAGTTTAACGTGTCCATATACCACTAGGGTTTCGAACACGCCCATCCCGAGTCCGGATGGACTCGGGATGGGGGATGAGGGTAGAGTTGAAAATGAGCAGAATTTTGAAAATAGCAATTAGTAAAATTAGTAAAAAAGTTGATAGAATTAAAAAAGAAAAGAAAAAAAAGTTACAAGCCAAAAATAAAAAGATTTGACTGCTCGACCGAATATGCCCCCCAGTGCCGACCTTGGTGCACGTTTCCTCTTCCTCCACCTCCTCTTCTTCTGTCGCACCGGTTCGCCGTACACCAATGTCACGGTTGCCCGTAACCCGGTGTACGCGACATGATACTCGAAAAGCTTTCCATTAGAAGCTATAAGTCCGTCCCCCCCCCCCCCCCCCCAGGTGGGCGGGTAACTCAAGAGAGCACGAGACTACGTCCGTTCTCATCGCTAGCTTGGACTGGAATGTTGCTGAGAATAGAGACATTGTTTTACTGGAGTTCAAACAAAGCGGGTACACGCTCCAGTGCATCATTCATAGTATCTGCATCTCAGTTGTGGGTGATGATGTCGGTCACTTGAAAGAAAGAAAGAAGTGTTTTATTTAACGACGCACTCAACACATTTTATTTACGGTTCTATGGCATCAGACATATGGTTAAGGACCACACAGATTTGTTTTTTTAGAGGAAACCCGCTGTCGCCACATAGGCTACTCTTTTACGACAGGCAGCAAGGGATCTTTTATTTGCGCTTCCCACAGACAGGATAGCACAAACCATGGCCTTTGTTAAACCAGTTATGGATCACTGGTCGGTGCAAGTGGTTTACACCTACCCATTGAGCCTTGCGGAGCACTCACTCAGGATTTGGAGTCGGTATCTGGATTAAAAATCCCATGCCTCGACTGGGATCCGAACCCACAACCTACCAGCCTGTAGACCGATGGCCTAACCACTACGCCACTGAGGCCGGTCGGTCACTTGAAAGGCGACCTGTCATTGGGTATAGTAATGCTTGCACTGAACTTACACACGACTCTTCAACACTGAAAGGCAGTGTTTTGCAAGCGGTGTGATTGCTGAAGTCAGGTCAGAGTGTTTAACTGCACATTCAGGGCAAACTGCTGTAGCGCACACCTGTCATGCCCGTCATGTCTGGGCCCAATGAACACTCAAAAGGACGACTTCTGTTGTCCAGATCTTTTCCACGTTATATCAATGTAAACAAACACATGTGGGCTAAGGGACCGAATCATACCCATTTCTGTGCATTTTACACAAATTTTGCACGACTTCAAGGTACTCTGGGGGACAGTATGCAGTATCCAGTGTAAGCTAAGTCACATATTCACTAACTGCATCCTCTTACCTGTCAAACCCAGTGTAACAATCCAGTATACAAAGCAGCTCCCCAGCCATTAATCACATAAAAGTATTTTGTGTGGATAACTCTAGTCAGATTTGATTCGACTCGACAAAGAACAAACTTATTTTGATGTTATCATATTATGTTATTGTCGTAAACAAATATACGTTTACTAATGCTGAGTATTATTTTAATCCTTTTGTTAATTTGGTAAATGTCAACAGCTATTCGGTTCCGGCGGTTGTATGTATGTATACCCACAAATGACTGTCAGGTCAGATGTCGGGAATTAACGTGCTTTTATTACATACCCATTAAATCTTACTATATAAATACAGCTCTGGATACAAGAATTGAATACAACTTTCCGTATTCAACTCAACTGCCGGAACTATACCGTATTCAACGCTACTATTTATAGCACATGGTTACCGGGAATGCCCTTCGCGATATGTAAACAAAGTTTGTGCTTGGTTTGTTTAAAATGTTATTTTGTGGAAAATTTGAACTGAAAACAGACGAAAACGGTGACAAATATTTACAATTTAATGAGCGCGATACCAAAACTTGAGACGGGAACACTACTAACCAACGAGCTTTTAATCCACGATAGTTAGCCTAAGGTCGACGACAGTCACTTTTTGGACCCTTGTTTTGGCTTCGTTACATCGTACACAATTCTTATTCTTTTTGAATAAATAAAACATCTCCAAACGTAATTTTGTGATATGATATATTTAACAAAAGGTACGTTTTATTTCTTTCATCTTTCAAAACTTCAAATTAATATTTTGTCCAGAATTATGAAAAAAATAAAAATAAATACCGACCTGTAAACAGCGTTGTCTGCTTGTTATAGGAATTTGACAGGGGTCAAGGTTAGTAGACTAGTTTTTATTTTAATGTGGCGCAGTATTGTAATAATACAGCTAATTTTGAATTTAAATGACGTCAGTATTCCAATGACGTCACTTTGCATCTCCTTACAATAACCATAAACTGGGTACATGACGTTTCCTTTTTGGAAAAATTCCAATGTAAAATTACTATCGAATTTTTTTTTCTTCTTAACATTACTAATGCACCTGGATGTCTTTGAACAAAATCTTGTGATTAAAAAATTGCACCTTTTACGAAATATGGATTTCTAGTGAAATTACGGTAAGATATGCTACATTTATTGTGTACGAAGCCAAAACAAGGGTGCGAAAAGTGACTGTCATCGACTTTAGCAACAATGCCGTCTCCTCACGTAAAAAACTTGAATGAACTGTCAACCGGATTATTCAGTGGAGCGATCATTTATGGAGGCACATTTAATATAAACTTAAACTTTTCAGCAACGAATAATTCCATGAACATCAATAAATGAAAACACACCGATGACGACTCAGACACTGAGTGAACAATTCTTGACATTTTTCTTCGTTGATAAAACTGGCACGCTGAAGGTTTTCTGACGTATTACGAGCAAATTAAATATTATATTGTTCGTGAATTTTAGCTATTACATTGTCTTTAAAAGGCATTTCAAACAATATCATTAAAATTATAGGTAACTTTTCACTCGTTCTTTCTTATTTCTGTTTATTGTTTAAAAAATTCCAATTTAGGGTATGTAATAAATACAAAACTACATATATGTGGTTTTCTGATTTCTGTATTCCACTCGTGTATTTCCTGCCGGAAACCCCTCTGCCTGCGGCATCGGGGTTTCCTGCAGGACATACACGAGTGGAATACAGAAATCAGAAAACCACATATATGTAGTTTTGTCTATATATCAGTTTAATGTTCAAGCACGCTCGTTGCGAGCACGATTTCTGGTCTCACAACGAGAGGGGTGGGGAGAGTTAGTAAACAAAAAAAAACAAAAAAAATTAAAGTTAAAAACGTTTATACCGGCGGTTGTATACTTAGCATTCGCTTGTTCAGCTCGAATCGTTACTCGATAACAAGGCGACTTCTCATTGGCTGAAGCCTATGAAAGCAGAATGTATTACAGTCTCTGATTGTTGCGGTATTATCAACGGCAATTATAACCACGGTGAGTGTAACCTGAGTAGTCCCTACCGTCAACCGGGCATGATTGTTGTTCACAAGCAGTTTGCACCAATCGGCAAACATTAATGCATCTAGTTAAGCCGGTATGCTTTGGAAAAGCGCGACCTTTGTGTACCAAAATTGTTTTGTTTGCGGTTCGCGCTGTAATCCCAATACAAGTACCGTACCAATGGATTAGTATTACAGTATCTGGTTGTTGCGGTATTAGCGATAACATAAAACTAATAATGAGTTTAACAGGTCACTTGAGTAATAAATTCCAATTAAACAAAAGTAACTTACAGTTTTGTGTTATTTATTTATGAACCAACTGTCAACAAAATGCCACCGAAAAAGCGTTCTGCTTTAACTTTAGAACAACGAGTAGAAGTTATCAGAAAGTCTGGAATATTTTTATTATTAAAGTATTTAGAATAGATGATTCAGTTCTGTTTGGTACATAAATGACCCACCACATCGCTATAGTTTTGCAAACCCAATGGCCAGCTTGTTTTTCTTCAATTAGCGGGACGCCAGTAGAACTGGGAATTTATGCGATTTGCGCAGGCGCTGAGCTTCTCACGTGATTTTGAACAAATTTAACTGTCTTGATTGAGGGGTCGTCTCATACCTCCAAAATATATTTATATCCATAGAGGTATGGTACAATACCTTTCCAGGGGTCGGTGGGGGATTTGCCTTGACATTTTGACAGTGACCAGCGGTTGGCATACGCGTTACATGCAAGGGGGTGTTAATAATTACGTAACGCTCTAGGAAGAGGGTACTATGTTCGATGTACGTAACATTTATGAAGACTATATGTTATTTCTGTTCATTACTTAGACCTAAAAATGTGGTGTTTTTGGGGGGGTTTTAATGCGCGGTCGGTCTAGGATCGATCCCCAACGGCGGGATTGTTCCAGCCAGTGCGCCATGACTGGTATATAAACGGCCATGGTATGTGATATCCTGTCTGTGGGATGGTATATATAAATGATCCCTTGTTAAAAAAAAAAAAATTGTTCTGTTTTTTTTTTTTTTTTTTTTTTAAATGTAGCGGGTTTCCATGGCGTGTGTGCAGGGATTGCAGAGGGGTTGGGGGTTATAGACTACGTTGAGCGAAGTTTATATGGGGCCAAATTTCCCCAGAAAATATATTTCAATTTTTATTTTTTTATCTTGGTCAAGGAAGGGTTTCGACCCCCAATACCCCCCCCCCCCCCCTGCACATGCGCCCGTTTCCTCTCTTAGATTATATGTCAAAATTACCAAACGTTTGACATCCTGTCACGGGGATTCTATAATTCCCGTAACCGAATAAAACACGATTATCAAAATGTCTCTCCTACTTGTATATCTATTAGATCTCTCTGTAACAGGCTGTTAAACCTAGTATGGCTCGTCTCTAGGTATGATCAGAGATACGATCTTATATAAGTATATATAATATAGCACGTTAGTTCTCTAGAAAACACAACAAAAACACAATACACTTTGGAATCTGTATTAATCTACGCTGACAAATGTACAGCCGTAGTATTAAATTAATAACAACAATAATACAACCCAGAACTGATCACTTAATTAGTTAATCTCTAGGTGTCTAGTTACACAATATGCGAATCACTTCACCGTTACACCACACCCACACGTGTGATAATTGAGAAACGCTTCTAGGAGAAGTTAATTAATAAAGGAATTACAACACCATTCCTAACTGGTTAATTTATAATTAACCCTTACTACTCGTTCAGTAGCGTGTGATAATTTAGAACGCTTCTTGGGGAACTTAATTAATAAAGGAATTACAGCTCTATTCCTAACGGGTTAATTTTTAATTAACCCTAACTACTCTTCAGTAATCTTGTAACACAGAATTAATACTTATCACAATAAAGACAATAACCTACAGTGTACCTAGGGTCTTCTAGGATGACTGGCTAAGCTTTATATTACCAAATACTCATATAATGTTAGAACAATAAGTCTACGATTTACTTCGTCAGATGACCGAAGACACTGTCTAAAGAATAATGGTATAATACAGTATTAAAATATTTAAGTCACATCAATCACATCAAGGTTATACACAGAGCAGAAATGATATTTACCAAAGTCCAAACGGACTAACGTTCCTCCGGAGCCTTCCTAATCGTTCTCCTAGATCTCTCTAAATTCTAGCTATTTATTCCAAAATCAGAATTGGCCTGAGGGAACAAAGCGGCACCTCACGTATCATCTCATAGTCTACCTCGGTATATTTCTTTCTGATCGTCAGACTACTGACGCCATCGTCGCCAAAACGCGGTTGTAAAACCCGCACTCGCAGAGGTATTACGTAACTACTCGCCACATGGCCTCCACAGCGGGACTAAGTGCATATTGGAACGCAAGAATCGAGGATGGTCGCGCAGAAGTCTTACGTAACAAGTTGTCCACCTGGGCTACGGGCAATAAACTGCACACGGCCCTCTAACACAAGTACAATCGCCACAGGCGAAACAAATTAAGAGCATGTACCGTGACACATCCAAAAGCAGATGATGATTAAATCAATATGCTCTAACACTCATGGGCGTATGGGGACTCTTTGATTTAGGGGGGCTGGAGGGGTTGATTTGCCTGAAATGTTACCCAGATAAAAACTGCCCGAATTTTCCCCACTGTTTTGCCCGAATTTGGGGGGGGGGGGCGGCAAATGCCCCCCTGCGCCCCCCCCCCCCCCCCGGGTCGTACGCCCATGCTAACACTGATGTCGTTAAACAAAACAAACTAACTTTACCCTTTCCAAACGAAATATGTGTTGAGTGCGTCGTTAAATAAAACATTTTCTTCCTTCCAAACGAAATAATCTTTATTTGAATTTGTCGATTTTACCACACATAAAATTAAAAAGTGAAAACGGTCATTTTCTACTTTAGTATATTTTATTAAAAATATATACATGATCAATGTGTTATACAAACTAAACTTTGAAAGTTCTACTAACACTTTATAAAATATCAATTCTTAAATAGGAAGGTACGACTGTCGATAGTTGTCAAGATCAAAACCGGTTTTAACGAAAGAATAGTACGTATCCTCAACCGAACGTTCTTTGTACAGCGCAAAAATTCTCATTTAATTTTTTGAGACGAACCCTACCATTTTAAATACGCAAACGCACCTGTTAACTGAAATTAACAGGCTGTCGTTTGTGGTTTGCCGAGCAATGGCCGCACAGGCGACGAATCGAGCGTATACTTTTGACGTTCTCCGTCCATAGCGAACACACACGAATTTTTTAAAAGTGCAGTTGAACTTGTATTTCATATTTGTGCATGATATTATTATATGGTAACCAGACACTGTAACTTTAAAGCGGCAGTATCTGGAATATTTTTATTATTTAAGCATATAGAACAAAAAATCCAATTACGTTTGGTGCATATATGACGCCGCATCCCGCATTGGTTTCACTACGCTGGCTTATCCAGGTCAAAAACAAAGCCAGTATTTTGAAAGTGGGACACTTTTGACGGGTTCACCAATCTCGGTTTTCATTGGCTTATCACAAGTATAGAATTCCCCCAACAAGAGATCACGTGAGATTTCGCAATTTTTGAACAAATTTAACTGTCTTGATTCAGGGGTCGTCTCATATCTCCAAAACATATTTATATCCATAGAGGTATGGTACAACGCCTTTCCAGGGGTCGGTGGGTGGGGAATTTGCCATGAAATTTTGACAGTGGCCAGCTGTTGGCATACGCGTTACATGTACGTTACATGTAAGGGGGTGTTACTAATTACGTAACGCTCTCGTGGTAGAGGAAGAGGGTACTGTGTTCGATTTACGTAACATTTTTCAAGACTATATGTTACTTTTATTCATTACTTAGACCTAAAAAGGTGTTTTTTGGAAATGCGCAGTCAGTCTAGGATCGATCTCCATAGGCGGGTATATAAAAGACCATGGTATGTGATATCCTGTCTGTGGGATGGTACATATAAACGATCCCTTGCGGGTTTCCAAGGCGCGTGTGCAGGGAGTTCAGTGGGGTTGGGGTTATAGACTGTTGAGCGAAGTTTATATGGGGCCATGCTCCCCCCCAAAAAATATATTTGAATTTTTATTTAAGCTTGGGCAAGTAAGGGTTTCAACCTCCAATACCCTCCCCCTGCACATGCACCCGATTCCTCTCTAAGATTATATGTCAAAATTACCAAATGTTAGACATCCAACAGCAGATGGAAGGAAGGATAGGATATGTTTTATTTAACGACGCACTCAACACATTTTATTTACGGTTGTATGGGGTCGGATGATTATTAAATCAATATGCTTTATCTTTGATGTCGTTAACCACCCCCCCCCCCCCCCCCCCCCCACACACACACACACTAACTTTACCCTTTCCAAACGAAATAATATTTATTTGAATTTGTCGATTTCAACACGTAAAATTAAGAAGTGAAAACGTTCATTGTCTACTTTAGTATATTTTATTTTTAAAATATATACATGATTAATGTGTTACTAGTATACAAACTAAACTTTGAAAGTTCTACCAACACTTTATAAAATATCAATTCTGAAATAGGAAGGTACGACTGTTGATAATACGTTGTCAAGATCAAACCGGTTTTAACGAAAGACTCTAGTACCGTATCCTCAACCGAACGTTCTTCAGCGCAAGATTTCTCTTTTAATTTTTTGAGACAAACAGTACATCGGCAAACGCACGTGTTAACTGAAACTGACAACAGTCTGTCGTTTGTGCTTTGCCGAGCTATGGCGACACAGGCGACGAATCAAGCGTATACGTTTGACGATATCCGTTCATAGCGAACACACACGACTTTTTTAAAAGTGCATTTGAGCTTGTATTTCACATTTGTACATGTTATAATATGGTAACCAGAGAATGTAACTTTAATATAATATATCTGTGATATTTGTATTTTTACACAGTTCTTTATACTGTGTTTTTATTTAACTGTTGAATTTTTATATTGATGTTGATCATCACTTTAGATTTGCGTTTACCATAGTTTGACACCCAATAGCCGATGTATTTTTCGCGCTGGGGTGTCGTTAAAAATGTATTCATTCATTCATTCATTATCTCTCTCTCTATGTGTGTGTGTGCATTTCTCTCTTTCCTTCACCTCTGTCTGTACATGTATTATTGTCAATTACAAGGTCGGTGTGTGTATATATGTGTTTGTGCAGTATATACATGTGTGTTTCGCGTATACGTGTATTGTGTGTGGTTTTTCTTATGTTATTTATTAATACAGGTGGTAACTACTTTGACTGTCACCGTAAAGGTCAGGACTGCTCTAACAGTAAGACGTGCAACGACGACGGCAGCAGTGACTGTGGCGATGACTACACCGGCGACGACTGTGGCCTGGCTATGAGTGGGTACATCTTGGTTTACTAGTTAACAATTTTAATAAACAAAAACAAGAAAACATTAGAGCACTATATTTATATATCATTATATTGTTACAAACTACAGCCATATTAATTTTAATGATATTTAAACATTTTATAAGCAAATATTTATTAGTATCATTATTATTGTTATTATTAATTTATTTATTATTTTATTATTTTTTCATTTTTATTATTTTCTCCTCATTGCTATTGTCAATTTTTTTTCTAAAACATCAGTCAATCAATATTCCGATCCCCCACAACAAAACACATTTTATTGCTCTAAATAATAGTTACACGCGACACTCTTTATTCAAAGTTTAAATCGGTAAACTATTCAAATACCAACAGAGAATTAAAAATATATTACATTGAAAAGATAAATATAGTAAAATATTTTACGGTAACATCCCCATTAGTTTATGCAAGACATGTACATAATATGTTACAAAATATAACAGAAGATACCGACAGATAACACTGTAACATCCCTACTGTTTTATATCATATTGACATTCTGTGCACACGTATTTTCATTCCAACATATTAATATCGACAAAGCTAATATATATTCGTGAAAAACAAAAACCCTAATACTATGCATGTAGCTGTGAATATGAGCTACGTCAGTAATTTCATTTCTTACTGCGACGTCCTCTAGCAAAATCTGAAAGAATCTGTTTTGTGGATATTAGTTAGACATTATTTTGTTTTACAAAGTCATCAATGAGAGATTTTGCGAATAAATGTACACAACCTGCATCATCTTACGACTAACTGGAGTAAACTGGAATTATTCTTTTTCTGATTCTCTTTTAAATTAAATTTTAAATGTTTTTTGAAACTTTCAACCAAAAGCTGTAAACTACTTGTTTCTCAGCAGGGGATCAAACAGAGACTGAAAGTCGTTGATCACTGTTTAGCGCTATGTGAAGGCTTTCAACCAAAAGCTGTAAACTACTTGTTTCTCAGCAGGGGATCAAACAGAGGCTGAAAGTCGTTGATCACTGTTTAGCGCTATGTGAAGGCTGTACTGTCATATAATTATATCACTGTTTAGCGCTATGTGAAGGCTGTACTGTCATATAATTATATCACTGTTTAGCGCTATGTGAAGGCTGTACTGTCATATAATTATATCACTGTTTATCGCTATGTGAAGGCTGTACTGTCATATAATTATATCACTGTTTATCGCTATGTGAAGGCTGTACTGTCATATAATTATATTTAGTTTTAAATACCATCTCGGTCAATTAACCTTTTTGAACCTCGTCTAAGCCGGTGTGTACGTCTACACAATTGCATGAGTCTCCCCTGGGTTGTCATGCCACGACCAGAAGCGGTCAGGCCCTTTTTTTAAGGGCCCTATGGGCAACCTAGGGAAACACCACAGCATCATAAAGTGGGAATGGGTTCAGGTTCAAGCACGCCTACCACGGATCCAGCCTCTGACATAGCCAGTGGGTGGTTCCGGGGCAGGAGCACCATAGAGGTCTAATTAACGAGCTATTCTCAGTTCACTAATGTCAAAACCTATATTAGCTCTGACACTTTCTTTTTGACCGACCGTTCAAAATTGCGCCCAAATTCCTCAATCAAAATTGCGCACCTTTTCTCTTTGGCATAATTTCTGCTCCATTCAAAATTCCATAGCACCATTACCCCCCGCCTGTACCGACCACGGTCGGGCTGCTGGTGCTCACTTGCATCTGCCAGTGCAGACGGTTCCTCCTCCCCCTTTCCTGTCCTGGACGGAGAAGCCGGCCAAGGTTGGCTCTTGTGCCCAGGACAGGCGTGCGCTACAACAGCTTGTTCTGAATGTGCACGTAAAACCCTATGACCTGACCTGACCTGTGTGTACACCGTATTTTGAGAACTTCGTCGAAGGAGTGAGAGAGTGCTCCGCAAGGCTCAGTGGGTAGGTGTAAACCACTTGCACCGACCAGTGATCCATAACTGTTTCAACAAAGGCCATGGTTTGTGCTACCTGCCTGTGGGAAGCACAAATAAAAGATCCCTTGCTGCTAATCGGAAAGAGTAGCCCATGAAGTAGCGACAGCGGGTCTCCTCTCAAATTCTGTGTGGTCCTTAACCATATGTCTGACGCCATATAACCGTAAATAAAATGTGTCGAGTGTGTCGTTACATAAAACATTTCTTTCTTTCTTTCGTCGAAGCAGGTTCTGGAAAGAAAAAGAACAAGCAAGTCTCTAAGTGTCTAGTCTATTGTGTCAGAGATCTACACATTTGTTTGACAAAACGCATAGATGCGTTAAGCTGTATCCTAAAGCATGCTGTGACGGAACATGCTCTTATTTATTTTTTTCGCCTGTGGCGATGTTAATGGTTTTAGAGGGCTGTGTGCAGCGTGGTTACGTAATACTACCGCGCGACGGTGGTCGAGCTGTTCCCAATATGCACTTAAGATCAGGTGGGCTTTGTTACGTAATACCTCCGCGCGATCGTACCCTCTAATACACACACAGACCAGTTGTGGAGGCCATGTGGCCAGTAGTTACGTAATACCTCCGCGAGTTCTGTTTTACGACCTTGTTTCCTAGCGGTTGGCGACAGCTAGTCTGACCATCTAAGAAAAAATGTCGTCTTGGTCGCTGTAGAAAATAAACATGATAGAGGGAGTACCGCGATGTGCCCCCAGGCGATATTCGGTTTTGTAATAAATAGATAGGATTTTAGAGATATCGGGAAGAATCATTGGAAGGCCACGGGGAACGTTAGTCCGATTGGACTTGGTAAATATATATTTCTGCTCTGTTGTATAACCTTGATGTGATTGATGTGACTTTAAATATTTTAATACTGTATTATACCAATATTATTTAGACAGTGTTTCCGGTAAACTGACGAAGTATATTATAGGCTTCACTGTTCTAAAATTATTAAAGCTTAGCCAGTCATCCTAGAGGACCTAGGTAAACTGTAGGTTATTGTCTTTATTGTGATAGGTACCAGTATTAAGTCTGTATTACAAGGTTACTGAATGAGTAGTGAAGGGTTAATTAAAAATTAACCAGTTAGGAATAGAGTTGTAATTCCTTTATTAATTAAGTTCCCCGGGCAGCGTTTCTCAATTATAACACGTGTGGGTGTTGTGTCACGGTGAAGTGATTAGAATATTGTGTAAACTAGACACCTAGTGATTAACTAATTAAGCGATTAGTTCCGAGTTGTTATTATTATTGTTGTTGTAAGTAATTAACTGCGGCAAATATATTTGTCAGCGTAATGTTAATACAGATTCCAAAGTGTATTGTGTTTTGTTGTTTTCTAGTGAACTAACGTGCTATATTATTATACTTTATATAAGATCTTATCTCTGATTATACCTAGAGACGAGCCACTCGGGTATACACTGCCCGATACAGAGAGATCTAATGGATATACAGTTAGGAGAGATATTTGGATAATCGTGTTTTATTCAGTTACGGGTATTATAGGATCCCCGTGACACATGCAGCACACGCTGCGACAAGTGGAGATTTTTGTCGCCGGAGACAGAAATCTCCGCTTGTCTCAAAACCCCGCACACTAGGAGACCAGTGCGCACACTTGGTGACGACAGGAGATTTTTATCGCCGACTATCGCACATTTAACCCTTATATTTAACCCTTTCTTTTCCTTGCTGAGGTCTAATAGTGATCTTTTCCCTACATACATTGTTGTTGAAAGGCCATTTTAGGCGCAATTCTGATACTAGTGCAGTTGCTAGCAAGTGATGGTGCTAACGTGACGTTTCCAGCTTTCGTGACGTCACTCAACTGCACCTGAAAAAGAAATGGCGGCGGCGTTCAACCAACGCAAAAATGTTAGGCTTATTTTAGCCATTTACCTGCTTCTGCGCCGCGCCGGCGCCTGAACCGGTACCCGGCAGAATGCCGAAGATATTGGGTAAAAGGTTGGGTTGGACGGAGGGAGAACTTGGGCGCGTACCTCACACTGGTGAGGGAACTGGAAATTGAAGACCACGTGTGTTACAAGCAATATTTTCGAATGTCACCCGCCCTTTTTCGCCAGCTTCTCGATTTGGTCGATATTCCGCCCACAATTCAACAATGATATCCTAATTATCGTGTGTCCAGCTACATGCTTCCATGGGGGCTGCCATTTTGAAGTCATGTGCCACGACAGCCAGCGTTGATTGGTCAATCGAAGAAACTAGTCTCGCGTCTCGGTCGCAAAATCCCGCACACGTTGCAACAAGTGGAGACAAGTGGAAACAAATATCAAACATGTTTGATTTTTGGAAACAGTCTCATGCGACTGTTTCCACTTGTCGCCGTACCCTAGCACACGTCGAGACTTGTTGAGATTTTTTTTTCAAGTCCCTAGCACACGCTGAGATGAGTGGAGATTTCTGTTTCCTGCGATAAAAATCTCCACTTGTCGCAGCGTGTGCTGCATGCTTAACCGGCCGCGAGCGACGCGAGCGATGCGAGCGATTATTTTAGAAATCATTGATTTCAATTGCTGCATCCTAACCGCACGCGTGCGACGCGACATATAAATCTGTCGCGTCGCGCGCGTGCAGTTAGGATGCGGCAATGGAAATCAATGATTTCTTAAATAATCGCTCGATCGCTCGCGTCCGGTTAGGATACAGCTTAAGATTACCTTAAATGAGCCATGGAATGCATAGTAAATCAAATGTTGGTAGCAACTATAATATTCTCAAAATTTTGATTTCAAAGATGATGAACCAACCTCTATACTTTACAGAGCCGGTGTGCTGTGCTTTTTATAGTCTGCATTCTATTTACGAGTTTTGTATTCATTTCAATTCAATTATTTTATTGTATGTAAGGCCAGGTCCGTAGCCAGCCATATTTGCGGGGTGGGGTGGGTGGGGGGTGGGGGGGGGGGGGGTGCGTTCAGATATTGGGTGGAACTAAATTTAAATCATTGAGTGCCGAAGGCACCCGAATCGATCGCGAAAGTTCTAGGAGGGGTGGGGGGGGGGGGGGGTGGGTCGGGGGCATGCTTCCCCGGAATTTTTTTTAATGTAGATGCTCAGAGGTGCATTCTGGAACTATTTGTGATGGATTTTTAATATTTTATTTCAGGTATTTTAGGTCGTAGCGCGTACAAGAGCAGCAGTAAACGTTAACTACATTAAATTGTTACACGTTGTTTTGTTACATTAGCCTACTGTAAAACCGTTAACATTGACGAGTAATGCACTTAATTGAGTATATTGCATATGTGTAGGCCTATGGCAGGGGCGTAGGCTAGGGGGGTTCGGACGAACGCCCCCCCCCCCCCCCCCCCTCCGCTGAAGCAAATGGTCCGCTTTCAGAACTAAAACATACAGGTTTATAAATATGGAATTTCTGGTGGTGCAAAAACAAACTAGAAAAAGGCCACTTGGTTCATATTCGTCCCCCCCCCCCCCCCCCCCCAGGTCCAGATCACGTTACGCCCCTGTATGGGTAGAAGAAATGTAAATAATAACGTGCGTATTGTTACATAATGGGTACATCTCGTACGCCCACCTGTGCTCGACTATGGGCCAGGTACCACTGGACAGTGTCGCACTCATAACATAGAGCGGTTGTACTCCAATATAACCATCGCTCAAAATATGGATACGATCATTGACAGATTTGGCAGAAGCAAGGGGCGAGACGCATATTCTTTTCTAAGACCAGCATATATAAGTGAACAACTAGTTACACTGCGAAACAATACATTTCTATTTTGTACTTTAATACTCGTTAATTGTAATCCATGTAAAATGCGTAGTGGTTCATTTGTAACCTATTATAGCTTGGTAGTGCTTAATGCAAATGTGAATAAACGTTATCGTGATTCAGGCATTTTTAACAAAACCCCTCAAAATTCGGGCAAAACTCAGCCTGCCCACCCTCCAGAAAAATTGGAGCCCGTACGCCTGTGAGGGGCTGTATGTTGAGTATAATGTTATCATTAAAGTTACATTCTCTGGTTACCATATTATAACACCATGTACAAATGTGAAATACAAGCTCAAATGCACTTTTAAAAAGGTCGTGTGTGTTCGCTATGAACGGATATCGTCAAACGTATACGCTTGATTCGTCGCCTGTGCCGCCATAGCTCGGCAAAGCACAAACGACAGCCTGTTGTCAGTTTCAATTAAGACGTGCGTTTGCCGATTTCAAATTGTAGGGTTCATCTCAAAAAATTAAAAGAGAAATCTTACGCTGAACGAAGAACGTTCGGTTGAGGATACGGTACTAAAGTCTTTCGTTAAAATCGGTTTGATCTTGACAACGTATTATCGACAGTCGTATCTTCCTATTTCAGATTTATAAAGTGTTAGTAGAACTTTCAAAGTTTAGTTTGTATACTAGTAACACATTAATCATGTAATTGAACCGTAAATAAAATGTGTTGAGTGCGTCGTTAAATAAAACATATCCTATCCTTCCTTCCATCTGCTGTTGGATGTCTAACATTTGGTAATTTTGACATATAAATAATCTTAGAGAGGAATCGGGTGCATGTGCAGGGGGAGGGTATTGGAGGTCGAAACCCTTACTTGCCCAAGCTTAAAACAAATTGAAATATATTTTTTGGGGGAGCATGGCCTCATATAAACTTCGCTCAACACAGTCTATAACCCCAACCCCGCTGAACTCCTTGCACACGCGCCTTGGAAACCCGCTACATTTTTTTTTTTAGCAAGGGATCGTTTATATGTACCATCCCACAGACAGGATATCACATACCATGGTCTTTTATATACCCGCCGATGGTGATCGATCCTAGCCTGACCGCGCAAATAACATATAGTCTTGAAAAATGTTACGTAAATCGAACACAGTACCCTCTTCCTCTACCCCTAGAGCGTTACGTAATTAGTAAATAATAAATAACCGACACCTGGAAAGGCGTTGTACCATACCTCTGGATATAAATATGTTTTGGAGATATGAGACGATCCCTCAATCAAGACAGTTAAATTTGTTCAAAAATTGCGAAATCTCACGTGATCTCTTGTTGGGGAATTCTATACTTGTGATAAGCCTATGAAAACCGAGATCGGTAGGAGCCCGTCAAAAGTGTCCCACTTTCAAAATACTGGCTTTGTTTTTGACCTGGATAAGCCAGCGTAGTGAAACCAATGCGGAGTGCGGCGTCATATATGCACCAAACGTAATTGGATTTTCTGTTATATGGATTCATAGTTTGTGAAAACAGGAAAGTAGAAAAATAACAACTGAATCACTAAAAAAAATTTAATTTTGGTATTGGGCATAGCTTTCTTTTTCTATTTGGTGTATTGACAGCATCGGAATCGCTTTCGTGAATATTTAAGTCTATTGCTCCCCCTTGATTTTTAGTTCGACAAGAGTATTGCAATCGAAGTTCTACCAATGACTTTATTCGAGACGGAATGAAATGTATGACATGTTAAACATATTTACGGTACCGGTACCAATCATATGCCAGACACGGTTTGAGTTGATAAACGCATTCGACAGTGTGAGCTGTTAAATAAATTCATCTCTAAACAACATGCAATATAAAAAGCAATTCGCCGAACGCAGCAAAGTCAATTATCATATTTAAATGACATTTTATTATTTTTTGGGTGATCGTAGTTGATCAAGATATTTCGTAAACGTATTTATTTTACTGACCAGTTATATTATACCTTTTTTTTTATATAAGAAAAGCGTCCATCGTTTAGCAGCTCTTGGCTGCACGTTTTTTGCTTCTCTTGCTTTGCTCAGGTCGTCCCATGATAGTTGTGACGGTACATGCTCTTAAATTTGTTTCGCCTGTGGCGATTTTAATTGTGTTAGAGGGCCGTGTGCAGTTTCATTGCACTTAAGCCCAGATGGGCAACTTGTTACGTAATACTTCGCGCGATCGGACATTCCAATATGCACTTAGTCCAGCTGTGGTGGCCATGTGGCGAGTAGTTACGTAATACCTCTGCGAGTGCGGTTTTTACAACCGTGATTGGCGACGATGGCGTCAGTAAGTCTGACGATCAGAAAGAAATATACCGACTCTAGTAGAGTTGGAATATGAGATGATACGTGAGGTACCGCCTTGTACCCCCAGGCAAAATCCTGATTTATAATAAATAGCTAGTGTTTTAGAGATATCGAGAGAACGAATTAGGAAGGCTCCAGGGGATCACGGACGTCGTCCACTGAACGAAATATATTAGTTCAGACGGGACTTTGGTAATTATATATTATTTCTGCTCTGTGTATAACCTTGATGTGATTGATGTGACTTTAAATATTTTGATACTGTATTATACCAATATTCTTTAGACAGTGTCTTCGGTCATCTGACGAAGTAAATCGTAGACTTCTTGTTCTAACATTATACGAGTATTTGGTAATATAAAGCTTAGCCAGTCATCCTAGAAGACCTAGGTACACAGTAGGTTATTGTCTTTATTGTGATCGGTACCAGTATTAATTCTATGTTACAAGGTTACTGAATGAGTAGTTAGGGGTAATTAAAAATTAACCCGTTAGGAATGGTGTTGTAATTCCTTTATTAATTAACTTCTCCTGGAAGCGATTCTCAATTATCACACGTGTGGGTGTGGTGTAACGGTGAAGTGATTCGCATATTGTGTAACTAGACACCTAGAGATTAACTAATTAAGTGATCAGTTCTGGGTAGTTATTATTGCTGTTATTAATTAACTACTACGGCTGTACATTTGTCAGCGTAGATTGATACAGATTCCAAAGTGTATTGTGTTTTTGTTGTGTTTCTAGAGAACTAACGTGCTATTAATATATATACTTTATATAAGATCGTATCTCTGATCATACCTAGAGACGAGCCATACTAGGGTTAACAGCCTGTTACAGAGAGATCTAATAGATATACAGTTAGGAGAGATATTTTGATAATCGTGTTTTATTCAGTTACGGGAATTATAGAATCCCCGTGACAGGAGTCCCATGATAGTCGTAGTTTGTAAGTCGACAAAATGGTGCGCCACAATTACTTACATGATAGACTAGTTCTCAATTGAATATACCCATAACGACGCCTTGTAATATCATTCGTGTAACGCATGCACCATGTTAGGCCAAAAAAAAATATTTACAGAAATGTCCGAACACTGAAATTAATACTTGAGCTTCTACAGATACGAGCCAAATAATATCAGAGGGCGGGCTTCCAATAATGGTTTCGAATAAACTAGCATTTAATACAGCCATCTGTTAGGGTAAACGTTAAAATACTTATAATAGGAAATAAAAAGCATTATACATTTTTGGGTGGAACTCAAATTCTCGCTGGGGGTGCGTTCGCACCCGTCTCCCCTTGGCTACGGGCCAGATAGCTGAGGTGTGTACCCAGGAAGCGTGCTTGAATCTTAATTGGATATAAGCACAAAACTAAGTTGAAATGAATTGTGTTTCGGGAGATTTTGCTAGAGGGAAGAAGAATATATGGTGTGTGCGCGTTCTGAAGTCTTAAGCAAATTAGGAGCATGTCTCGACCCCCTTCCCGACTCATAAATCTATTTTTTGAGCAACAGACGCCGGAAGTATAACGTTTATTACAATAGCTGAAATTGATCTTTAGGGTATTGAGTTCATGAAAATATAATATTAGCATTTTATAAAGTTGGAGCGAACAAAATGTCAGCCATTTTCTAAAATGTGCCAGTCCAACATTAACTGTTTATATACTAGTATCTCCAGAATTACAAAACTTAGAAAGTTGATCTTAATTTCAAAACTCAAATTTAAGTTGTTAGTGGGTGTGACGGAACATGCTCTTATCTTTTCGCCTGTGGCGATGTTAATTGTTTTAGAGGGCCGTGTGCAGCTTGGTTACGTAATACCCCCGCGCTACCGTACCCCCTAATACACACTTAGACCAGGTGTGGAGGCCATGTGGCCAGTAGTTACGTAATACTTTCGGTAGTTCGGTTTACGATCGGGCTATTGCTAGCGACATGGCGACAGTAAGTCTGACCATCTAAGAAAAAAATACGGTCTCTGGGAGTTGTGGCAATATCACGTGATAGGTGAGGTACCGCGTTGTGCCCCCAGGCGATATTCGCTGTCTCTGAGATTTTTGAATAAATAGATAGGATTTTAGATATATCGGGGAGAAACATAGGAAAGCTCCCGGGGAACGTTTGTCCGTCTGGACTGGTAAATATATTTTTTTGCTCTGTTGTATAACCTTGATGTGATTGATGTGACTTTAAATATTTTAATACTGTATTATACCAATATTATTTAGACAGTGTTTCCGGTAATCTGACGAGGTAAATTGTAGGCTTCACTGTTCTAAAATATTAAAGCTAGCCGGTCATCCTAGAGGACCTAGGTACACTGTAGGTTATTGTCTTTATGGTGATATGTACCAGTATTAATTCTGTATTACAAGGTTACTGTATGAGTAGTTAAGGGTTAATTAAAAATTAACCAGTTAGGAATAGAGTTGTAATTCCTTTATTAATTAAGTTCCCCTGGCAGCGTTTCTCAATTATCACACGTGTGTGGATTGTATCACCTTGCAGTGATTAGAATATTGTGTAAACTAGACACCTAGTGATTAACTAATTAAGTGATTAGCTCTGGGTTGTTATTATATTTTTGTTGTTAATTAACTACTGCGGCAAGTACATTTGTCAGCGTAGTGTTAATACAGATTCCAAAGTGCATTGTGTTTTGTTGTGTTTTCTAGTGAACTAAACGTGCTATATATATATATATACTACTCAAAAGAATTTAAGGGTCAGACGATGTTTTCGACATTATTTTCTGAATGTCAATTATATTAGCTAGACCATAATGTCACGCATGGTATTGTTCCATTTTGACGAAAGTGGGTCTAAGCGACCCATAAATGAATTAAAATCCACTGTCATTGACACTGTCGACTAGTTCTAATGGCGAAAACATGCTTACATTTGCACGTAAATTAGGGCGAAAGCGAAAGGTCTGCTAAGTGCCCATAACTTGCTTTTTCACAAAGCGCTTCATTTGCACGCTTTGCACGTGTATTCCATTTTCCCAATGCTGAATTTCCGTATAATTGGAGCTTGCGTTCGTGTACGGTGCACACTCCAAATTCGACAATGGTACGACTTCAACTGACTATCGAAGATCGAGGAAGGGCTATTGCTTGGCTTCAGGATGGCAATACGCAAAGAAATGTTGCTCTGAGACTTGGTGTCAGTCAGAGTGTCGTTTGCCGACTGTGGCAACGGTACCAAGCAACGAATTCTGTTCGAAATCGTCCACGTTCGGAAAGACCCCGAAGCACTACAAATAGAGAGGACCGCTACATCACCAATATGGCTCTAGTCAACGCACAACCACTGCACGCCGATTACGTGACAGTCTGCGGACTGCGACGGGAACTCGAATGTCTGATCAAACCATACGCAATCGTCTGAGAGCCAATAATCTACGCTGCCGTCGCCAGGCTGTTCGACCACCACTCCTACCACGTCACAGAACGGCCAGACGTCACTGGTGCACGCTTCATCTGCGGTGGCAACGTGTTCAGTGGGGTCGAGTGATGTTCACTGATGAGTCCAGGTTTAGTCTCCAGTTCAACGACGGTCGGGTTCGTGTCTACAGACGTCCTGGGGAGCGCTTCGCTGACGTTAACGTTAGACAACGTCACCGGTTCGGTGGTGGCAGCGTCATGGTGTGGGGCGGCATCTCTATCCACCACAGGACCCCCCTCTATGTGGTGGATGGCAATCTGAATGGAATCCGCTATCTGAATGAGATTATCCGGCCGTTGGTTCTCCCAGGCCTTCAGAAGATTGGCGGCGGGGCAGTTCTGCAGGATGACAATGCCAGACCCCACCGCGCCAGGGTGGTAACGGACTTTCTCAGACAAGAAGGTATCGCCAGGATGGATTGGCCAGCATATTCACCTGACTTGGCCCCAATAGAGGACGCCTGGGACGAATTAGGCAGGAGAGTTCGGGATAACCATGCCCCTCCGGCCAACCTTCATGATCTGGGTCAACTTCTTATGGCAGAGTGGCAGGCCATTCCCCAAGAGTTCTTCAGACGTCTGATCAACAGCATGAGGCAACGATGTGTCGAGTGTATCGCGCCAGGGGTGGATTCACACACTATTAAACGAATGTTCTAATGTGTAAAATCCATGTTTGACAACCTTCAACTTTGACAGCATGTCATGTGACTTTCTTGTTTACAGTGACGTTTATTTGTATTTTTTTTAAAATATGGAACAATAAATAAAAAAAATTGTGTATTTACATCATCAATCTAATACACTCTGAAACTTATTTGGTTATACATTTTTGACCCTTAAATTCTTTTGAGTAGTATATATATATTTTTTTATATAAGATCTTATCTCTGATCATACCTAGAGCCGAGCCACTCGGGTATCATACTGCCCGATACAGAGAGATCTAATAGATATACAGTTAGAAGAGATATATGGATAATCGTGTTTTATTCAGTTACGGGTATTATAGGATCCCCGTGACATCTGCGCATGTCTGAATGAAAATGGTGGATAGAAATTTGAGAGCTCCCGATAAATTTTACAAAAATGACGTAAAGTTATACTTCAGAAGAATTGAAAACTACAGGAAACTACAGGAAAACAGAATACTGAAGATCACTGGAAGGAAAAAAGAAAAGAAAAAAAAGGAAAAAAGAAGTATGTAAGTCTGAAAGTCAAATGTCGAGTGAATATACTTGTGATTTCCACTCGTACCTCCACGCGGAACATTTCCAAATATAACTATTTTATGAAGTATATATATGTTACGGACGCCTGTCTCCAGACGTTGTAACAGCGAAGGTGGTGAATTACTAAGAATATATATATAATATGGTTCGACGAGCCCCCAGTCTGCAGAAATGGCAGACGATTAAACTAATACTTCAGTTTATAATGAATGATCACTTCTGACTTTCTCTAAACAACAAAACCAACACAAATCAACATGTAATCATTTAATACATAAACAGCTAACTGTCACCAAGGTGACTTACACTGAATACAACAATCTGTTGTACTGACCACTGCTCAAACTACGACACTCACTTTATATGTTCTCTATACAAATGTTCAATGATATCATCATGTAGATTCATTCGGCTGATAGGACGGTTCCCTCAGTTCAGCTCTGCGGCACTTCAAACGACAGGTAGATAACTGGACTTCAATAAGCTTCAGTTCTGCGACTCTTCAATAATATGTTACTCCAACAATATTGTCCTCTGTGGACATCAGGTACGTGGTTGTACACTCCGACCAATTTCTTCAGTCAAACAGCCGTAACGTCGCTTGGCACGGAGCTTCTATGGAACTGCTACACCAAACCTCAGACAAGACTTTTATGCACCAGGCATGGTCCTTGGAGATATGAGGTAATCTCACGTAACATTATATAGTTCACATTGGATTCACAAGCACCAACCGTTTTATGTTGGCAGTAAATACATTATACGCTTGTGAATGACACATGATAGTTTCTTTGACTTCCACAACAAATTAAGCTCTCATCAGTAGCAGATAAATAGATAGGCCGCGTTGTTTCCACAGCTTTGTAATGAGTGTTCGTAGTGAGTGTTCCAACGTTTAATTATTGTTAGTTGCACACATATGGTGGTTAGTGAGTTTAGTGTCGTTGGGATGTTTAAACAGATGGCCTTACACATGATGTCTGTCTGCTATACATCTGACATCATGACAATATACTATCGTTAATGATGCTGTATCCATCGTGTCCATAATTCACGCAAATGTCTAATATCATTTCTATATTTGAAATTAATATTATTCGAGCTCAGTCAAGCAAAGTTATGGTGCACGGCGAGTTGTGAGAACTACTCATTAGATTCATTAAGCAATAAACAATGGCGACAGGTGAAGGTGATTTATCTACTGTGCTCCATGATACTAGAGGCGTGATGTATGGTGATAGTTCGAACCCGGAGCCCTCCATAGAGTACTTGGTTCATTTAGTGACACAAATGAGCAGCAGACTTGTACATATAGAGACATATGCTAAAAAGATTGAAGACGTTCAATCGTCTATCTTGTCACTATCAAACAAGGTACTTTCACTAGAGGCCGATGTTAAAAGTGTTCACGTGAACAACAAAAACATGGAGACAAATATGCAAGGTTTGAGTAATTAATCTGTACGATGGTGTTAAAACGATGAGTGATAAAAATAAAGCTGAAATAGATCAGATAAAGCGCACTCTTAAGAACACCGGCAGTAGTAATGAAGATTACAAAAAGGAAATGGATGCACTGAAAAGAGAGAATGATGAAATGAAAGATTTGCTAACTGACCTGCAATGCCGCTCAATGAAATATAATCTGATATTTACTGGCCTTGCTGAGAGTCCTAAAGAAATTACCGAGTACAAGATAAGAGAATTCCTGGAACATGAACTTGGATTGGACGTGGATTTTCAGTTTGGGAATGTTCATCGGTTCGGAAGGAAACGTGTTGGGGCATATCGACCAATCGTGGCCAGATTTTTATTCCAACGTGACATAACTTTAATCAAAGATCATGCATACCAGTTAAAGGGAAAGCCGTACGGTATCAGTGAACAGTTTCCGTACGTGATCGAAGAACGCCGGAAAAAAACTCTATCCTGTGGCTAAGAGACTAAGACAAGCTGGGCACAAGACAAAACTGGTCCGGGACAAATTGTTTGTTAATGGGAGACCCTATGATGAAAAAATACACGCCGATCAGCGTACGTATCGTGATGTGGTACAGAACACACAGAGTCAACTACGACCCAGTCAGACCCAAGCGCGTGATACGAAACCGCCAACGAAACGTTCGCGTGTTTCCTCGTCACCAACAGTTACTGTCGACACGCACAACCATCCGATACCACGTGCGGTAGATGAACCCATAGAAGTGACTGCATAGGACAAGTCGGAGAATGTGAATGATCTATTACACTGCATAGCTTGGAACGTGCACGGGGGCTTCCGTGAAAAACTATGTGACGATAATTTCAAAAATCATATTTTACTATACGACTTAGCAGGACCGTACCCTGACCAAAATCCATGGGGGGGGGGGGGCACTAAATTTTATAAATAATTTTTAACATACTATAAAGATTAAACATTTCTATGCTATTACTGGAGATATATAAAAAAAAAAAGGACAAGATTCTCAGGGGGGGGCAGCTGCCCCCCCCCCTGCCCCCCCGGAGGGTACGGCCCTGCTTAGGTATTCTATCAGAATGTTGGTTGGAAAACGATTACGAGTTAGCAATTGATGGTTACGAATGTTTTGTGTTTGCTATGAAACGCCGAAAGTGTTTTCAAGGCGGTGGATTGATCGTAATGATCAAAAACAAGTTTAAGCCATTTATAACGGTTGTAGAAAATAGCTATGATAGTATTATTTGGTTGAAAATTGATAAGCTTCTCAGTAAACGCAATAATGATACATTTATCGCCTGTGTTTACCTACCCCCACAAAATTCGTCCTACTATAAATTATACGAAATCGATATTTACCAGGAATTACATAACAGTGTCGAATTGTATTCGGGCTTGGGTGATGTATTTTTAATTGGCGATTTTAACAGTAGAACAGCAGAAAATGCTGACTATATAAAATTTGATAATTTGGACAATACTGTCCTTGACCATATAGAAAATGTATGTTCGTACACAGACGATCTGATTGAGGACAACCGTTCTAACTCGGATAAAGGAATCAACGGATTTGGACGGCAGTTACTTAATTTTTGTAAAGCATCAGGCTTCCGTATTGTTAACGGACGATGTAATAATGGCTTCTCCAGTGATTTTACCTTCAACGGTTCGCAAGGTGTAAGTGTTGTGGACTATTTAATTACAAAGCCAAGTTTATTTAAATGTATTGAATCGTTTAATGTGGGATGTTTTAATCAATATTCAGATCACGCCCCTTTGCTCGTAATGCTTCAGCTAGTCGGCCTCCGATTGGCTGATGGGAGGGAGGAAGAACCAGGTGAAATAGGTCACAGATACGATAGGTGTCGGTGGTCAGCTGACTACAAACCTCTGTGTTCAGAGGCTTTACGTGTTAACATCGATTTATTGAATGCTTGTTTACCTATAGATATAGAAAATTCACAACAGGGTGTGGATAACATTATTGATAGTTTTACTCATACTCTAAAAGATATAACAGAGCAATTCGTTGTTGTGAAACACAAAAGTAGAGGGAAATCTTTAGTCGGTAACAATAATAGTGGCCAATACGAACAAAATGTATTCTCGCATACTAAAATCGACAAACCATGGTTCACTCATGATTGCAGGGTGTTGTATAACCGATATATGGATTCCTTGCGTGCATTCAACAAGCATAAGTGTGATAAAAATCATAAATCACTGCATGAATGTAAACATGAGTATAAGAAAATGGAATTAAAACTGAAAAGACAATACAAGTTACTAGAGGAAAACCAACTAGATTACTTACGTAAATATAACCCTAGACAATTCTATAAATATTTTTCAAAAAGTAAACAGAATCGAGCTGATATAACACTAACTGAATTTTTCAATTATTTTAAGGACAGTAGTTCCGTTGATATTAATTTAGATACGACTTGTGGTCATGAAACCAATGAAAATAGTGATACTGTGTTTGATGAATTAGACAAGCCAATTAATGAAAGCGAGGTCTTAGCAGTAATTAGAGAATTAAAACGCAACAAAAGCCACGGGCTAGATGGTATTATGAATGAGTTCTTTATCGAATTTGAAAATATATTATTGCCAGTGATTTGTAAGTTATTTAATGTAATACTGAACACTGGATTTTACCCGACTGTATGGTCAATTGCTGTCATTGTACCAGTCCATAAAAAAGGTAATATAAATGATCCGAACAATTACAGAGGTATAAGTTTGGTAAGCTGTTTAGCTAAGTTGTTTACCGGTGTGCTTAACAAGAGGTTATATCAGTGGTCAGAAGAATACAACATTATAACAGATGCGCAATTTGGTTTTCGAAAAGGAGTTAGCACTGTTGATGCTATATTTTCGCTATATTCTATAATAATGAAATCTCTGGAACATAATGGTAAATTATATTGCTGTTTTGTGGATTATAAGAAAGCGTTTGACTCTGTGAATCGATATAATCTGTGGACCAAACTATTTAAGTACGGAATTAATGGCAAATAGTTAAAAGTATTAAAATCTATGTATAACTGTGTTAGATCCTGCATAAATGTAAATGGTTTTAGATCTGATTTCTTTAAAAATACCATTGGCCTAATGCAAGGTGAAGTTTTATCACCGATACTTTTTTCACTCTTTCTAAATGACCTAGAAAATTAATTTATTGTTAAGGGTTGCCCTGATACTATGTTAAGAGATCTCAGTGTTTTTCTGTTACTCTTTGCAGATGATATGGTTATTTTCTCTGAAAGTATATATGGATTACAGCATATGCTTGACACATTGTTCCTTTATAATAACAAATGGGGTTTAACTGTAAATAAAACAAAAACCAAAATTATGATTTTCAGAAAAGGTGGTAAATTACTAGATGATGAAAAATGGTCCTATGATGGTGACTCGGTCGAAGTAGTAGACCATTTTAACTATCTTGGTATTGTCCTACATTTTACTTGCAAATTTTCACATGCTATAAAATGTATATCTGAACAAGGAAGAAAAGCATGTTTTGCAATGAAGAAAAGTTCCAAGCCCTTGTTTTTAAACCAAAGTTCATTGTTGACGTTATTTGATACGTATGTAGCTAGCGTACTGTTCTATGGTTGTGAAATTTGGGGTTTTCAAAAAGCAGATTTAATTGAAAAAAGTCACCTTGATTTTTGTAAAAATGTTCTAAAAGTTAAAGGATGTACAAGCAATATTATGATTTATTTTGAATTAGGTAGATATCCATTGGTGCATGAACGTACCTATCGTATGATGAAATATTGGTTCAAACTGATCAAAACTGATAATTGTATAATGAGTACAATGTATAGTGAGATGAAATCTAGCTGCGTCTATAAAAATAACTGGGTATTTTTTATTAAGAAAACATTTCAAGAGTTGGGGCTTGGCTTGGTTATATTTGGAACAATCAGGATCATCTGGTAGAAAGTACGATGTATTATTTATCACTAATTAAACAAAGGATTTTTGACCAAGCATTGCAGAATCTTTACCATCAGCTAAATACATCTGTGAAATGCGGCAATTTGTATAGATACTTGGTCGAAGACTTAAAAACTCAACAATACTTGGTCAAACCTATACCTGATATTTATAAAACATGTATTACGAAATTAAGGCTATCTTCACATATTTTGGCAATAGAAACTGGTAGATATAAGAAAATAAGTCGTCCCAATAGAGTATGCATTTATTGTAATAGCGGAGATGTAGAAGATGAATATCATTTTGTATTAATATGTACATTGTACAGAGATTTAAGAGAAAATTATATAAAGAAATACTACTGGAATAGGCCATCTATGCTAAAGTTTATACAGCTGCTGACCAGTAAAAAACAAAAATATATTGTGTAAATTGGGAAAATATATATTTAAAGCATTTAAAATTCGAACTTCCTTAGTCTAAATATACTGGAATTATCAAGATATATAATATGTTGCATTTGAATGTCAATTTGTATATAATACTCTACCTATAAAACTATAATTTACATTCTCCTTATTGAGAATATATATGTACATGTGTGTGTGTGTGTGTGTGTGTGTGTGTGTGTGTGTGTTTTCTATTTATTATCCTAATTGTATGTACATGTGATATTGTATGTTTACTAGTATTGTTGTTTGTTCATACCAATAAGCCGCTATGCTTACGGTGAATAAAGAATTGAATTGAATTGAGTGCATTAAAAGTATAGTACGTTCAGATAATGGGTTGGCAAACATTTAAAATTCAGGCCCGTAGCAATGTGATTAAAATTAGCTCTACTGGTCTACCAGTATATCTAACAGCATTGCGTGGATTCCCATGTCCAGGTGACATTTCATCTATAAATAACAATTTAAATATCGACCAATTACACTTCGCCTTTTATAGCGCTATTCGGGAGCATACAAATTCTAAAAATACCGGACGATACTATTTATGCAATAGGCGAACTTGCCTGGAAGAGCATTTATCAATTTTAATTAATGTTTAAATGAAGAATTATTTTTTAAACTGGACTAAATTAAGTCGCAGTCTAGTTTCAATCCGTGAAAATAGACACTAAGTTTAGTTAAAGGGACAGACCCTAGTTTCAACCCGTGAAAATTAACACTAAGTTTAGTTAAAGGGACATACCCTAGTTTCAACCCATGAAAATTAACACTAAGTTTAGTTAAAGGGACAGACCCTAGTTTCAACCCGTGAAAATTAACACTAAGTTTAGTTAAAGGGACAGACCCTAGTTTCAACCCATGAAAATTAACACTAAGTTTAGTTAAAGGGACAGACCCTAGTTTCAACCCATGAAAATTAACACTAAGTTTAGTTAAAGGGACAGACCCTAGTTTCAATCTGTGAAAATTAACACTAAGTTTAGTTAAAGGGACATACCCTAGTTTCAACCCGTGAAAATTAACACTAAGTTTAGTTGAAGGGACATACCCTAGTTTCAACCCGTGAAAATTAACACTAAGTTTAGTTAAAGGGACATACCCTAGTTTCAGCCCATGAAAATGAACACTAAACTTGGTTAATCTACAAACCTGTAACACATTTGGATAAAGTGAAACAAGAAATGATGAAATACCCTCTAAAAATAGACTAAAACTCGACTCCATAACTGTTACCTCTCAGACGCACGTGCGTTTTTAAAAATAAGAATAATGCATTTTGTGATATTAAAAACACCAGGATGACCAACAACACTTCGAATGTACGGAAATGGATAATCAAAACAATAAAATCCAAGAAAGGTATGATTTCAGTTATTAAAAACGGCTCTAATGGTAATAAATATGCCTTAGTGTTTAAAAACTGAGGTATGTCCCTTTAATCTACCACCTGTAGCACACCTGGATAAAGTGCAACAAGAATATGTGACGTTGAAACAGGAAAATACCGTCTAAATATGACTAGAGCTGGTATAAGCGTATGAGACGGGGGGCAGGTGGGGCAAAACTTTAAATTCGAGCAAAAATGATACATATTATATTCGGGCGAAATGTACCTGATACCTTTTTACCATCTTTTTCCATCATTCTACCCTCAAAAGTAGTTGTAATCTATGTAAAAATGCGTAGTGGTTCATTTGCAACTCTATATAGCTGCTGTTTGGTAGTAATGCTAATTTATGAATAAATGTTGTTATCCAGATTCGGGCATTTTCGTTTAATTCGGGCAAAAGCGAACCTGCCCTCGTACACAAATGTGAGCCGGTACGCTTATAAGAGCTGGTCTCTATAACTGCTACCCAGGAAGAGTGGAGCTGTAGAGTCCCAGGCCCGTCTTGTGGTCGTTGGAAAACGAAAGGCGATTGTGTCACCAGGCGACCAACCAGCCAAGCCAAGTCCGCCGACACAACCGCCCCCACCTACTTCATCTCCAGCGAATGACCAGCCCGCTGAACAACCTTGGTCACTGCAGGCCGGCAAGCTACCAACACGCTACGCGAGGCTGGTGAAGACCAACATTGGGGATGTCCGTCAGCTCCTTTGTGAACCGAGCCCGGAGTCGTATCAACCTCTGCCACGAACCGAAGGAGAGTTCTCGGTGCGTAGGATCACGATAAACGATGGGAGAGGGATCTGCCTTACCGTCCGCCGGAAGGGACTTTTCAACCAAGGGATGCTTCTCGATGAAATGGACAACCCGACCATCCACCGCCGGGGAAGATTACCGTCCAATCACCGAGAGCATCGCCAAGTCCGCAAACCGGTACGCCCTCAACCATCTGGACTCGTCCCTATTCATCGCCTCTCCGTGACGACATCCCCGCTAACAACCTTTCCTAGGACAGGTAACAACCTCTTTTTTTGGGCTAGTTAGACTTTAAACGTTTTGGAAGCAGTTCAAAATTCTTTTGTTTATTTTTTTATAAGTAGTCTAACGCATTTTATTTTGGCGCCCGTTCAATTGCTCAAAATCACCTTAAAAACCTTTTGGCTGAGCAGTCTTAACTATTTTGGGTTAAATTTTAGAGTCCGGACATGTTTTGGATGCAGTTACTCTTTGTAGACTTAGGTAAAATACAGGCTTCACCGAGGAATCGAAATCCACTCGGTGTACTTCAAGTTTGCGAAGTGTCTGCTATTTGGTCCGCGCTCGCGTTGACCTTACTAAATGGCTTTTTTTCAAATTCCGCCCACCTCAAAATTACCCCCCCCCCCCCCCCCCCCCCCCCCCTCCTGCTCCGGAGTTAGTCACTGGCGAAGTCAGAGGCTAAATCCGTGGTGGGCGTGCCTGAACCTTCGTGGATAGGGGCACGTAAAATGAGTTTCCCAGTCCCAGGCCTCGGTGGCGTAGTGGTTAGGCCATCTGTCTACAGGCTGGTAGGTACTGGGTTCGGATCCCAGTTGAGACATGGGCTTTCTAATCCAGATACCGACTCCGAACCCTGAGCGAGTGCTCCGCAAGGCTCAATGGGTAGGTGTAAACCACTTGCACCGACCAGTGATCCATAACTGGTTCAACAAAGGCCATGGTTTGTGCTATCCTGCCTGTGGGAAGCGCAAATAAAAGATCCCTTGCTGCTAATCGGAAAGAGTAGCCCATGTAGTGGCGACAGCGGGTTACCTCTCAAAATCTGTGTGGTCCTTAACCATATATCTGACGCCATATAACCGTAAATAAAATGTGTTGAGTGCGTCGTTAAATAAAACATTTCTTTCTTTATTTCTTTCTATAACTGCTAATTGTCATAAGCACGTGCGTTTTAAATATATATATATATATATATATATATATATATATATATATATATATATATATATATATAAACGAATTTTGTGGTATTAAAAACACCAGGATGACCAGAAATACTTGGGATGTACAGAAATGGATAATCTAAACAATGAAATGTAAGTAAAGCCTGATTTCAATTATTTAAAACGCCTCGAATAGAGAGAGAGAAAAAAAAAACGCCGTAGCTTTTAAAAACTAGGGTTTGTTATTTTAAACCATAACACAGTAACAACACGTATGGTAGAATGGTGACATGGTTCTAGTCGGGGAAACTATCACGTTGGCGGGCGATACATAGTCCTGTGGTACAGCGCTCGCTCGATGTGCGGTCGGTGTGGGATCGATCCCCGTTCGTGGACCCATTGGGCTATTTCTCTTTCCAACCAGTGCACCACGACTGGTATATCAAAGGCCGTGGCATGTACTACCCTGTCTGTGGGATGGTGCATATAAAAGATCCCTTGCTGCTAATCGAAAAGAGAAACCCATGAAGTGGCGACAGCGGGTTTCCTCTCTCAATATCTATGTGGTCCGTAACCACATGTCTGACGCCATATAACCGTAAATAAAAAATATATATGTTGAGTGCGTCGTTAAATAAAACATTTCTTTCTTTCCATCACGTTGGCTTTCTCAAAATTCACGTTGGCTATTTTAAAATTCACGTTGGCCATCTCAGATTACTAAATTGTATGTCACTTGAGATGGCCAACGTGATTAGTTTCATCAATAATTTTATCATGACTTACAATCTAAAGTCAACAGTGAGCTGTAGGTATTACATACAAGAATATACGCAGTAAGATTACGTAACGCACATTTTAGTTTTTTTTTTATGAAAACTCAGCCTTGACGTTTTATTGCTAGGACATTTAACAATACCAGACAATACTTACTGTCAACGAGGGCAAGGATTAAGGTAATGTAAGGTAAGGTAAGACCAGTTAACACTGCTCTTGTTGGAGATTGCGCCAGGTCCGCAGGCCTTTTCGAAGTGAAGATTTGCGTGAACTATTTACTGGTTACGCAAAAATAAATTTAGGTAACCCATTTGTTTTTTGCGTAACTTGTCATGTCCATGTCAGTGATGTTCTACTTCCCCCCAAAAGGTTTGTTTTGTTTAACGACACCACTAGAGCACATTGATTAATTAATCATCGGATGTTGAATGTCAGACATTTGGTAATTCTGACTCGTAGTCATCAAAGGAAACCCGCTACATTTTTTCCTAACTCAGCAAGAGATCTTTTATGGGCATTTTCCACAGAAAGGAAAACACATACCACTGCCTTTGAACAGGTGTTATGTACTGGTTAGAACGAGAGAAAAAAATCCAATCAGTTGAATGGATCCACAGAGTACAATATCTGACACGTGTCCGTGGAACAAGCCATATTTTAATTTTATTTGTATAGTCAGACAAAAACCCATACATTTTCATTCTTGAGTGGCGGTCAAAGCCCCCCCCCCCCCCCCCAGTTCCTATGAGCCTGTTCTCCCACAGACAGGACATGGCATACCACGGTCTTTGATATACCAGTCGTGGGGTACTGGGTGGAACTGGTAAAATCCAATGGGTCCGCGAAGGGTATATAACATTTTTATCTCGTTCCAACCAGTGCACCACAACCGGTCAAAGGCCGTGGTATGTGTTTTCCTGTCTGCGGGGAAAGTGCATATATAAAAGATCCCTTGCTGCGTCAGGAATAACGTAGCGGGTTTCCTATGATGACTACATGTCAGAATTACTTCTCAGACGAACGTGCGTTTTTAGAATTGTGAAAAATGCATTTTGGAGTATTGCAAAAACCTGGATGACCAGAACCACGTCAGGTGTACGAAAATTAACATATATAATACAGTGTATAAGTACTTCTAATTTAAATGATAAAAAAAAATACGGCTTTAATAGTGAAAAATAGTTCAGTGTTTAAAACTAGGGTCTGTCACTTTAAATGTTGAATGTCCAATAGTCTTAAGATTAATGAGTCAATGTAATGTGCAATGTGTCGTTGAACAAAAGAAAGAAATGTTTTATTTAACGACGCACTCAACACATTTGATTTACGGTTATATGGCGTCGGACATATGGTTAAGAACCACACAGATTTTGAGAGGAAACCCGCTGTCACCACTACATGGGCTACTCTTTCCGATTAGCAGCAAGGGATCTTTTATTTGCGCTTCCCACATGTCGTTGAACAAACCAAACCTGGGATACGTAACACACAATGTACTGGGGTGTCATTACCCAAACACACCAATCTATTTTTTTGTACGGTTCACGTGAAATGGATGCCTTGCCCGTCACGGAGGTCTCACCTTATGAATGCAACACGGTCTATTTCCCATTTCGACCTTTGTCCTTCCCTCACCCTAAGGAACGTGTGTAGCTTTCGCAAGAAGAAGAAGAAGAAAAAACAACAACAGTATCCATGTGACCTACTTGCTTACCCCGGGTACACTTATAAAGCCAGCATTCAACGGGTTTGTCAGTAAAGCACAAGAAGATGTTCCAAGCCAGTAAGTTTTCCTCTCTGTACGTGCTACTCTCGGTGTCGCTGTGCGTCTTCGGATCCAGAGGCGGCGTAGCTCAACCGGTCACCCAGACAACGTCGGACACCGTCGTCACCGAGACATTGACGTCGTCGTCGCCGCCGGTGGTGACGCTACACATCCACGACCACCATGGGTTTCGGGTTACGGGAACCAGCAGCGAGAGCGTGGCTCGAGAGGAAGGGAAATACTTTGTGTCGCTTCTGTTTGCCAAGTATGGAGAGGACAAGAAGACCGTTCGCAGACACGAACTCATAAAGATCTTTCATAATTTAGGACTCCGTGGAGACGTAGAGAGTTATGGTGCTGGCGATCTAGAAACAGAGTCTAGAATCGGTGGTGATGGAGTCCATAAACAAGCTTTGAAAGATTATCAAGGAGGGGCCAACGACCATGCATCTGCAGACAAAGATGCAAGTTCGTTTCAGAAAAAGAGGACAGGGAATGCTCGCAATGAAGGTAGCGTTAGTAGATTCCAGCATCTTGAAAATCGGAATTTGGAAAAACCTGAGATCGGTATATCCAAAAACGAATCTGAATCTGAATCTGACACCGGACGTCCGAATCAAGAATTGTCTTCCAAAAGTTCCATTCATATGGGAAGTAAAAATATGTTGGCGCAAGAACACAGTTCTGGTCTGAGTAGATCTCAGGATGTAACACCAAATATTGATCAGTCTGACACCGAGTATCAAAATCAAAACTCGACTCCAAAGCCAACAGGTGGAAGAAGACGAAAAGGTAATAGCGGCCGTCGTATGAAAACAGGACGAAAACAAAAGGGTAAGAAGAAGCATGACGCTAAAGTCCCGAAGAAACGTGTTCAGAGAGATGTTTCTACAGAAGGAACCCACCATTACCACAACAATCATATTCAGGTAACCTTTCTCATTTTATAGGGGCGGACTAACACCTTTGATTTGCTCAACCGTCTACATGACATTGTACATGTCCGTATACAGACCACGCATTCGACATAATCGCGATGATCTAAATTTAGTCAGAAACTGGCACACTACATCAGCCACACTGTTTGTATTGATACGGTTTAAACCGCTAGGCTATATTTGTTTTTGAAACTTCGTAGTCGTTAGGTTTTTAAGTGTTTAAAACATGAACATTTTTTAATGCAGGGTTCATAGAGTTTTGAGAAAATAAAATTCAAGGACTTTTTTAAGTATTTAACTTCATTTGTCAAGGACACAAAAACATGTTTTAAACAAATTTACCTAGTAATAAAAAGTATACTGTCATTGCACATATAATTATACACTGCTTCAAGTGTCAATTGGTTAAGTGCAATTCATTCACCAAGAAAGGGAACCATCGGTTTATCAGTCTGCATACGCAACAGGTTGGACTGGACTTCCTTAGTAACCGAAACGATAAAGTACAGTTTGGAAAATCAGTAGGTCATCACCAGGGCCGTAGCTAGGATTTTTTGTTGGGGGGGGGGGGGGGGGGGGCAACTGAGTAGTTAATAGTCTAAAACTCCTTTTCTTTAAGTTTCTATGCTTTCCGAATCTTTTCGGGGGGTGGGGGGCAACTGGCTGCCCCCCCCCCCCCTTGCCCCCCTGCTAGCTACGGCCCTGATTACAAGCATCTTATACAACAGTAAATACTTTGCTAGATGGAGTTGACGCGTAAATAAACCTACGGAAGCGATTCAATTTGTTTTTACTAAAGCTAGGAAAGGCATGTTTCCTATTTTTTTCAGGAGGGGACAGTAAAATTCAAGGACTTTCCAAAGACTTTTTCACAAAAATACGATTTTCAAGGCCTTGAAAATACATTAACAAAATTCAAGTACTTTCAAGCACTTCAAGCACCTGTGGGAACCCTGTTAATGTTAAAGCGATTGGCATTGTCGCGATGATCTAAATTTAGAGAATGGGTCTGGCATACTACATGAGCCACACTGGTTTTAACACTTAAGTTACGTTAAACGTATTGATAAAGTTGGGAACCTCTCCCTGTATGACAACCCAAATAGCCCAAACAGACGTACCAAGAATAGCGCGCATGAACCATAACTGGATATACTAAAAAAAAATCGATCTGCACACGGAGTCTGCAAGTGACGTCACTCGACCTTTGCGCACGGTGACAGCACGCGCACCACTTCACAAAACGGGGCCCATGAAGTGGCTACACACGACACCCGAGCATTACGTCTGCAAACGGTATTTGATCACGGTCTCTGCACACGACATTTAACCTGGTAACTGCACACGACATTTAACCTGGTAACTGCACACGACGACCGGTGTTTGGACGACTCCCCAGCAAGGGCCGTGTTCAGTGCCACCGATTCCTATTGTTCCTCCCTTGTCATCGATGACGGGGCACGAGTTGAACAGGGAGCTCGATTTCTCAGTCACGTCATGTCATGTATCACGCGATATAGCCAGATGGGCTAAGATTACCATAGAACGAATTTGTTATACATACAAAACAGAGAAAAGTAAAATCCAAATATGTATCATGTCATTTTACTAGAGAGTCTGAACGGATTTTCTTGCATGTGTCCTGCCACGCGATCAGCTATTTGACAGATGTGTCATTTGGTATAATGTGACGGTCAAACTCTGAACGTTTTCCCCGTTATGTCTGACTAAACGCAGACCTGGGGGTAAGGTCATCTAACTGTTGTTATTAGCGTGTGTTGTTACGCAACAGTAATCCGAATTACCACTGAGAACCAGTGAAAACAGTTTGCAAAAGTAAGCTAGCTGAACTTGGCCTGATTTCTTCAGCACCTTTATGTAGCAGAAAATTAATCCCAGATAGCACACCATGGTTGGCCCAACGTTGGCCCAACATCGACTGCCGACGTTGGCACATGGTTAGTTTTTCCGTTGGCTCAATGTTGGTAATTCCACGTTGCGCCAACATTTTCATAACACGTTATATAGTTGGCCCAACGTTGGGCCAATGTAATTATGAATAACAAAAGCACAGTTTTAACATTTATTATCAAACTAAATATCAATCTTGTTCATCATCTTTTTCGGATTCCGACTATGTCTCAGTGGCTGCTGGCCTCGCACGTTGCCTCTCCTCAAGTGCTGCAATGACAAATGCAGAAGATAACGAAATTATTTAAAATTAAAGTATGTACCACTGTATAAAAAGTTTGTTCCTGTGTATTCAGTATACGCAAATATAACATTTCCCTCAAGTTAAAATGAAAGTACTTAAAGTATGTTTTGTTTAACGACACCACTAGAGCACATTGATTTATTAATCATCGGCTAATGAATGTCAAACATTTGGTCATTTTGAAATATAGTCTTAGAGAGGAAACCCACTATATTTATCCATTAGCAGCAAGGGATCTTTTATATGCACCATCCCACAGACAGGATAGCACATAACACAGCCTTTGATATACCAGTCGTGGTGCACTGGCTGGAACGAGAAATAGCCAAATGGGCCCACCGACGGGGATAAATCCCAAACCGACTGTGCATCAAGCGAGCGCTTTACCACTGGACTACATCCTGCCCCATGAAACTACTTACTCATAATTCTAAAAATAAATAACCTAGCTAGTACATGTCTTGCCACATACAGATGTGATATGCAACTATAGACTTTCCCTTATTTTGTTCCAAGTTGATGGACATTACTTGTTGTGTCTTAGTTCTTGATTTGTTTTATCTTATTCAGTGTTACTCATTAAATATGTTTTAAAAGATATAAGGGCTATTTCTTTTTAAAATGGGTGGGGGTAAGCCTGAAGATTTTTCTAAATGTGGGGAGAGATATCTTTATACAGATTCTGCTATGTTCACCATTATTAAAAAATACTGAAATGACTTTTAAAAGGAATAGCCCTAATCAAATTATAAACTGAAAATAGTCAAATATGATGGCAAAAAGTCACTTCCTTTGGCCCCTAATTCGATCCGATGCATATCTTAACCAATTTCTAAGATGCAGTTCCACTCCTGCCTCTTTTATGTTGCTGTTTTTGGCAGCATCTTCAGAAAATAAGAAATGGCAAATATTAAATACATATTTTCAACTTATTAGATATAGAATTATGGCACAAGTTACCCCAATTATAGCTTGAAGAAATTAGAAGTTGAACATTATTGAATTAATGGCTTTTAACTTAAATTATTAGCAAAATTAATAATTGTAAACTTAATTTATACTAACAAATTTCCAACAAACAATAGATATTTCATGTCTGTGTATAGTTTATTATAGGATCTTAAACGAGTGTCCATTTCTTATCAAGTTTATGTCACAAATGATATGATTTTTATTTGCCTTAGTGAGTGACAAATACAAATTATTTCAAGTCTAATATCCTATTTATTACCCAAATAATTATGTTTTAAATTGAGAAATCATTGTATAAGAATGCAGACGGTGATCATTTGTGATGTCAAGTGGGACGTAACACTTTGATACGTACCAAGATATTTTGAACCATAATATTAGGGGTAATAATACCTTTTATCACCTTTCTGAGAATTAATTTCCTGATGCCATTTTTTCTCTCCTGCCAACCCATTTGTACTGACAAGCGAAGGGCAGGGTGAATATGCACTCCATCATTCTTTCAATTACATCCTTTGCTGTTATGCGTCCAAAGAATTCAAATAGGCAACCTATGTGTAATACATCAATACAGCAGCATTAAATATCATCAAATATGTTGCAAGTGGATGTTATATTAAAGGGACATTCCTGAGTTTGCTGCATTGTAAGATGTTTCCGACTAATAAAATATTTCTACGACTAAACTTACATATTAAATATATTTTCTTGTTTAAAATATCAGTGTCTGTATATTCAATGTGTTTCTGGTCGTCTTAATATTTGTTAGAAGCCCAAACTGGATTTTGTCTTCAAATAATTTCGTACGTACGAAAAAACCTTTTTTAGGAAATAAAATGAAATATAACTTAGTACAAATATTAGATGGATCAGAAACACTTTTAATATACATCCACTATTATTTTATTCAGAAAAATATATTTGATATGTAATTACAATCATTAAAAAGTCTCTGTTAGTCGATAACATCTTAAAAATTGCAGCAAACTCAGGAATGTCCCTTTAATTGTTCAGCTTTTAACATGCATATTAAAATCACACATTACAGATTTATACTATTTGTTAGAATATGTCGCAGGCAGGGGTGGGAAAAGCCCTTTTTTCCAGGTCTGGGACTGATTCTCGATCTCTGAGACCGAAATTATTTTTTTAAAACGCGCGTTTGCAGGTACCACTTTTGTCATTCTTGTCGGTCCGAAGCACCTGTCCATTTCTATTTTTGGAACAAATTGCTATCGGTCAAGTGGACCGGCCAGCCCAGACATCGGTATCTCGTGCATAATTTAAAATAATAAATAAATAGTGGTCAATATGGCTGGTGTTTCAGACGTTTGTGATTTTAAAGTCTGCCTAAGTATATCGCCAGTCACTGAAGTCGGACCTACAGTAGTGTCACTCGACTGCCACTAGGCTAGACATTTGTCAAAGTCGCTGAGCCGGTCAAGAGATTACACAGACATTAACGATAGCACCATTCTTGGTTTAGAAAGCCATTAAGGTATTACACTCCAATTAAAACAAAGGACCCAGAATTTGCAAATCAACACCTGTCAACACCTATGTACGGAGCTATGTCGGGTCGAGTGTCCTAGTCTGAAGCAAGAGGCTTTTGTGCAATACAAACTGCTTAAAATAGCATAAAATATAATGAAATAATCTATACATGTATTTAATGTTGACTGTTCAATGTAGTGTATCCAATAATTATAAAGGATTTTAAAATTAACAAAAGGTTTCCACCTTTTTTTAACAAGTGGGAGTAAGCAGAACAGCTACATGTACTGTTATCTCAAGAGCCAGTAGAGGTCAAATTTCATCCAATCAGTGATGACGTTATTACTCTCTTTGTCTAAACATGTGCTAGCTTAGGCTGTCAAACGCTTCAACGGTGCCATCTTTTATTAAAGCCGCACACCCTAGTTCCATCCAGCGAAAATAAATTATAATTTGGTTAATCTACAAACCTGTAACACACTTAGATCACGTTTTTATCAAATGGAGTGAAAAAGCAGGTTTTATATCGATAAATACCATGGGAATCCCCATGTCCCAATTGCTTGAAATAATTTTGAAAGTTTGTATTCTGATGTCACCGGTAGATGTCGCTCGAAGCACAACAATGCCTACGTCACGACAAATTTGACAGACTTGGGGTGCGTTCTTTTCACCTCTCCTGGACATGTTCCAACTGTTCTGTCCTGGTTGTATCCCCTCTCCAGATATCGTACAGGACTTAGCAAAATTATTGGTTTTAAGGGTTTGTAACGTTTTGTATTGAGATACTTACTTGTCTGAACTTTATTGTTACTGAAAATGTTCACGAACTGTGAAGAAAAATCTCACAAATGAACAACAAATCGGATGTTGATTGCGCGAACCGTGCACGAGAAAACAAACCGAACCAAAATGATAACGGTCACGTGGTATACCAACGTCTGTGACATTGAAATGGAAATATCCCGTCTAAAAATAGATTAGACCTTGTCTGCCCAACGGTTTTTTCTCAAACGTGCGTCCGTTTTTCAGAAATACGAAAAATGCATTTTGTGGTATTACAAACACCAGGATTACCAGGATTACCAAAAAACACTTCAGGTGAATGGAAATGTATATTCTAAATAATAAACGGTAAGTAAAGTGCAATTTTATTTGTGAAAAAATGGGTTTAATAGCGAAAAACAACGCCGTAATGGTTAACAACTAGCCGTAACTAGGGTGTGTCCCTTTAATTTTCAGGATACAGTACTGAATACTCGTACTTTTTATACATATATGGGAATTAAAATTCATAACTTTTATTCCTTTTTTATATTATTTATTCTATTATGTAAAATATATACAATTTGTGGGTTTTTTCACTGATCATATGTGATTAATTAAAAAAAAAGTTCATGTTTTCATGTTTATCGTTTCGCGTTCATGATTCAAGATAAAACTATAAAAATATCACTATGATTTTTAAAAAAACTGTTTGGCAAATATCGTTTTTTAAATGTTCTTCTTTTTTTTAAATTACTTTCTCTCTCCCCCCCCCCCCCGGTAAGTGACGACATCAAATGGGACCGACTGACAATTTTATTTGTCCCCACCCCCCTGGTCGCAGGATTTAGAATACATTTTTTGAAAGATTTTTTTTTTTTGTGAACAAATAATATATTACATTATGTCCACACACCTTACTAATAACATTTCAAGCAGACTGCTTGAAATTTTCAATATCACTTTGTAGATGCCATTAATGTTAATATAAATATATAGTTTTTAATTATAACTTGCATTATCCCCAGATCAATGACAATGTCAGGCTTGGGGAGCCCAGAATCACTGTCTACCAATATCTTTTTAACGTCATCAAATATATTAAATTAAACAAATATATAACATAATCATAGCATAATTCATAAAGAAATGTTTAGCTTTTTGAAAAATAAAATACGAAAGGCAAACAGTGAGAGAGAACAGGGAGAGAATGCAAGTAACATTTTGTTCAGATATCGAGTCGTGATTTGCTACACAAGTATCAGAGATCACTACACAATTTTAAAACATTTTTTTATTTTTTATTTTTTTATTTTTTTTAATGATTTTATTGCCCCCAGATCAGTTGACAGTGTCAAGGTTGGGGAGCCTTGAATCATTGCCTTACAAAAATACATGTATATATTCATACCTTCTAGTTACATACATTTGAATTTGTTAAAAACAATACATAAATATGAATACAATAATGGTTTTGATCTGAGGGGGACAGGGGATAGAGAATGGACAGATGAAATGAATGGGGTAAAAAAGAGAAAAGATAAACAGAAACTAAAAAAGAGAGAAAGAAGCATGTATTATTTACTCTTTACTCGTATTGTAGATTAAGATTGGTTTTCTGGTTCTACAGAATTTTTAGTACATGTATATCCAAGCAAGCCCAGATTTTCCTTTAGGTTAATAAGATGTGCAGTTATGAGATTGAAGAAAGTAGTATCAATTAATTCTCCGATTTTGGAATTTAGTTATCAGGATATTTTCAATGGCCTTTTTGTGCAAACTTTGTTTAAGTATTTTCATGTTGTAAATGTAATATTTTATATTGACAGTTATCCAGTTTACTACGTATCTTAGATCACCATCTGTCATTCCAGACATAACTACATTTTTGCTTAATGGGATGCAAAGACCAGTTTTTTCAAAAATCCATTTTTTAACTGCTTCCCAAAGGTTTCTTACTTCAATGCAGTCGTAAAAAAGGTGCTGCAATGTCTCCGGTTCATTATTACAAAACGAGCATTTGTTTGAATCAACAATGTATCATATGAAGAAAAGTATTAGTAGCCAGAATTCTGTGTAACAGTCTGTATTGAAACCACCTTAAAGTTGTATCTTTTAAACAATAGAAAGGTAGAGCATAGTATTTTTCCCACGTACAACAGTCGTATGTCAATCCTTTGTTTGCATATTTTATCTGTGACTTTGGAGTTATGGTTTTTTTGTTCAATGTATTGTACAGATCTTTACATCTTGCATTTGTGTTCAGTAGAATTTTCATTTTGAAAGGTAAATTTGGAATTTTAACAGATGTGAATGTTTTGTCATTAATATTGTTTAATGAACGTAGGAAAGATTTTACAGCATTTACTAATGATGCATAATTTAAAAAATTAGTTTTTATGTCATATTTTCTTCTAAACGTTTCAAATACCAAAATATTCCCTTCATTGTCGAGTATGTCGTTTATGAAAATTATTCCTTTTTTTATATATTCATTATATAGAAACGGTTTGTAACAATTTTAAAACATTAAACAGTAGTTGCTAATAAATTTTCAATAGCCAAGAAATACCACTAATCAAGATTTTGAAAACAAAATGTTCCCTGGAATGATAAAGATCCGAGATCTTAATAACAATATTTTTTAAAATATTTTTTATTGCTTTATTTTGCTTTTGCTTTATTTTTATTTCCCCCCCCCCCCCCAAACAAACTGAGATTTCTTTTTCTATTACTTAAATACAGAATTATTAATTAAATTTATTATAATTACATTTTTGTTTTTTAATAGAGGCCTAATTATTTTGTCTATTTAAAATATTTATAATGGCCTAATTTTTGGTTTTGAATTTCCATACTATAAATATTTAATGTTGATAATTGCTTTCTAGTTTCATTATTTATGATACCTACCGGCCTCGGTGGCGTCGTGGCAGGCCATCGGTCTACAGGCTGGTAGGTACTGGGTTCGGATCCCAGTCGAGGCATGGGATTTTTAATCAAGATACCGACTCCAAACCCTGAGTGAGTGCTCCGCAAGGCTCAATGGGTAGGTGTAAACCACTTGCACCGACCAGTGATCCATAACTGGTTCAACAAAGGCCATGGTTTGTGCTATCCTGCCTGTGGGAAGCGCAAATAAAAGATCCCTTGCTGCCTGTCGTAAAAAGAGTAGCCTATGTGGCGACAGCGGGTTTCCTCTAAAAACAGTGTCAGAATGACCATATGTTTGACGTCCAATAGCCGATGATAAGATAAAAAATCAACGTGATCTAGCGGCGTTGTTAAATAAAACAAACTTTACTTTTTTAATTTATTTATGATACCAAAAATAATGTCCGGTATTTGTTTTTCTAACTTGAGTATTTTGCTAACGTCAGTGCAACGTTGTGCCAACGTCGAGCCGACACCTTGAAGCAGAAGTAAATTCGGCGCATATGCTTCAATGCGGTATTTTGGGTTTTTTACTATTTACACAAAACCTTACATATAAATTCATACATTTTCTGAAGCAGAAAATATTCATATTCATTAAGATTTTATATCGTGTTCCAAATACTTACGTGACTGGTTAAATTCCTGAAATTTATGCTGGAAATATTTTCTGTTCAAACACAAATGATTGACTTCTGAAGGTGAAGGTCAGAGTTTTCATCACGCGGTCACAAGGTGGGGTGAGATCGGCCCGAACGAACCATTTGCCAACGTCGTGGCAACGTTAGGTCCACGACGGCGATAATGCCAACCGTGGCGACGTTGGGCTAACGTAGTTGTGCTATCTGGGATAAGTCAAAAGTTATTGAATCTTGTGACGGTACATGCTCTTAAATTTGTTTTCGCCTGTGGCGATTTTAATTGTGTTAGAGGGCCGTGTGCAGTTTAATTGCACTTAGCTAGCTGGGCAACTTGTTACGTAATACTTCGCGCGATCGGGCATTCCAATATGCACTTAGTCCAGCTGTGGAGGCCATGTGGTGAGTAGTTACGTAATACCTCTGCGAGTGCGGTTTTTACAACCGTGATTTGGCGACGATGGCGTCAGTAAGTCTGACGATCAGAGAGAAATATACCGACGCTAGTAGAGGTGAAATATCAGATGATAGGGGGAGGTACCGCCTTGTACCCCCAGGCCAATTCTGATTTTATAATAAATAGCTAGTTTTTAGAGATATCGAGGAGAACGAAAAGGAAGCTCCCAGGGAACGTAGTCCTTTGGACTTTGGTAAATATCATTTCTGCTCTGTGTATAACCTTGATGTGATTGATGTGACTTTAAATATTTTAATACTGTATTATACCAATATTCTTTAGACAGTGTCTTCGGTCATCTGACGAAGTAAATCGTAGACTTTTTGTTCCAACATTATACGAGTATTTGGTAATATAAAGCTTAGCCAGTCATCCTAGACGACCTAGGTAAACTGTAGGTTATTGTCTTTATTGTGATAGGTACCAGTATTAATTCTGTGTTACAAGATTACTGAAAGAGTAGTTAAGGGTTAATTAAAAATTAACCCGTTAGGAATAGAGCTGTAATTCCTTTATTAATTAAGTTCCCCTGGAAGCGTCCTAAATTATCACACGTTACTGAACGAGTAGTAAGGGTTAATTAAAAATTAACCAGTTAGGAATGGTGTTGTAATTCCTTTATTAATTAACTTCTCCTGGAAGCGTTTCTCAATTATCACACGTGTGGTGTAACGGTGAAGTGATTCGCATATTGTGTAACTAGACACCTAGAGATTAACTAATTAAGTGATCAGTTCTGGGTTGTTATTATTGTTGTTATTAATTACTACTACGGCTGTACATTTGTCAGCGTAGGATAATACAGATTCCAAAGTGTATTGTGTTTTGTTGTGTTTCTAGTGAGCTAAACGTGCTATAATAATATATACTTTATATAAGATCGTATCTCTGATCATACCTAGAGACGAGCCATACTAGGGTTTAACAGCCTGTTACAGAGAGATCTAATAGATATACCGTTAGGAGAGATATTTTGATAATCGTGTTTTATTCAGTTACGGGAATTATAGAATCCCCGTGACAAATCTAATCACAACCAGTGTAGTTAAAGGGACACCCCTAGTTTTTAAACACTAAGGCATATTTTTGGTGACTGAAATCATACATTACTTAGATTTTACTGTGTAGAATGAATGAATGTTTAATGACACCCCAGCATGAAAAATACATTGACTATTGGGTGTCAAACTATGGTAAATGTAAAACATTAAATGATGAACTACATCAATATAAAAATTCAATAATCAAACAAAAACACAGTGCAAAGGACTGTGCAAAAATACAAATATCGCAGATAAATACTGACTTTTATTGAAAACTCCAATTCTATCCAGAAGAAAACAAGGGGATTTGTGCTGTATTGGCCATTCTCAAAGAGAATGAAAGAAAGAAATGTTTTATTTAACGACGCACTCAACACTTTTTATTTACGGTTATATGGCGTCAGACATATGGTTAAGGACCACACAGATACTGAGAGAGGAAACTCGCTGTCGCCACTCCATGGGCTACTCTTTTCGATTAGCAGCAAAGGATCTTTTATATGCACCATCCCACAGACAGGATAGCACATACCATGGCCTTTGATGTACCAGTCGTGGTGCACTGACTGGAACGAGAAATAGCCCAATGGGCCCACCGACGGGGATCGATCCCAGACTGACCGCGCATCGAGCGAGTGCTTTACCACTGGGCTACATCCCGCCCCCACGGTGAGGTTACAGCACGTGCAGGGGATACGATCCTGAAACCCATTGCACTTGAGTTCTCCACCACTGAGCTGCATGTGTTAACCATCATGATTACAGTTACAACCAATCAACCACTAGCATGGTGGGAATTGGGGGGGAGGGGAGTCTGATTTTAAAAATACTCAAGTTTGTGTCAACCATTTTGATACTGTAATTCTGACACAAACAGGGCAACACTACATACCCCACCCTTTGGTACACCAGCCTACACAGAGGATTGTAATTCTGACACAAACGGGGCAACACTACATACCCCACCCTTTGGTAAACCAGCCTACACAGAGGATTGTAATTCTGACACAAACAGGGCAACACTACATACCCCACCCTTTGGTACACCAGCCTACACAGAGGATTGTAATTCTGACACAAACAGGGCAACACTACATACTCACCAGCCTACACAGAGGATTAAAGCTTGTTGCAAATAATTATGGTGAATTTCAGGTGTTCACATTTGGCATTTTCACAGCCAATGATGATACTCTTTGATCACTTCAAGATGAAAACAAAAAGATTACTAACATGCCACTTTTCTCATTTGTTTATTTGCTTTGTTTTCCAGTGCTTGACAGCAAAAGAAATACTACAAGTTTTTGATCTGGATCACAAAGATGAGATAACTCTAAGTGACTTTCTGTACATGTCCCCTGCCATTATCTACCAGCTGGATTTCCAGAACTGTTCACACTCCACCCGTGGTGCACCACGGACCCCGCAAGACATCAACGGTTCCGCAACTACTGCTAAGAGTATCGGCAGTATTCCACCAAAGGGTAAGAGTACTTACTTGCAGATAAACAGGGTTTTTTAGTAAGGGAGGTATAAGATTTTGGTTACAAATCATTAGGTAATTTCTCATTCCAGTCGGCGCACCACAAAACTTACTATGGACTCTGTCCACCACTCTGGTGTTTCAAAATACAACTCTATACTCACTTTCCTTTGAAATGTAAAAGTTTTTTTTTATTATTGACACCACTAGAGCACATATTTGATTATTTAATCATCAGCTATTGGATGTCAAATAATTCTGACACTTAGTCCTCAGAGGAAACCCGCTATATTTTTTGTTAATGCTGCAAAGGATCTTTTATATGCACTTTTCTACAGACACCGGCCTCGGTGGCGTCGTGGTTAGGCCATCGGTCTACAGGCTGGTAGGTACTGGGTTCGGATCCCAGTCGAGGCATGGGATTTTTAATCCAGATACCAACGCCAAACCCTGAGTGAGTGCTCTGCAAGGCTCAGTGGGTAGGTGTAAACCACTTGCACATACCAGTGATCCATAACTGGTTCAACAAAGGCCATGGTTTGTGCTATCCAGCCTGTGGGAAGCGCAAATAAAAGATCCCTTGCTGCCTGTCGTAAAAGAGTAGCCTATGTGGCGACAGCGGGTTTCCTCTAAAAAACCCAGTGTCAGAATGACCATATGTTTGATGTCCAATAGCCGATGATAAGATAAAAAATCAATGTGCTCTAGTGGCGTCGTTAAATAAAACAAACTTTACTTTTCTACAGACAGAAAAGTACAAACCATAGTGTTTGACCAGGTGTGGTATACTGGTTGGAACGAGACTGTTGAATGGATCTTACAAGTTGGTTCGATTGTGAGATGCATGTACCTCAAGCGAGCATTCAACAGACTGAGCTAAATCCCTCCCCTTTTAGTAAGGGAGGTATAAGATCTTGGTATATCAAAGATTGTTGTAAGTGCTGTCCTGTCTGGAATGGTGCATATAAAAGACTTCTTGCTACTAATGGAAAAATTAAGTGGGTTTTCTGTTTGAGACTATATGTCAGAATTACGAAATGTTTGATATCCAATAGTTAAAGTTTTTTTGTTTAACAACACCACTAGAGCACATTGATTTATAAATCTTTGGCTATTGGATGTTAAACATTTGGTAATTTTTACATCTAGTCTTAGAGAGGAAACCTGCTACATTTTTCCATTGGTAGCAAGGGATCTTTTATATGCACCATCCCACTGACAGGATAGCACATACCACGGCCTTTGATATACCAGCTGTAGTGCACTGGCTGGAATGAGAAATAGCCCAATGGGCCCACTGACGGGGATCGATCCCTAACTTACCGCGCGTCAAGAGAGCACTTTACCACTGGGCTACGTCCTGCCTGATATCCAATAACTGATGATTAATAAATGAACGATCTAGGGGTATCGGTGAACAAAATAACCTTTAACTTTGACGGAAGATGGGTATTGGTGATCCTGATGATTAATAAATGAACGATCTAGGGGTATCGGTGAACAAAATAACCTTTAACTTTGACGGAAGATGGGTATTGGTGATCCTGATGATTAATAAATGAACGATCTAGTGGTATCGGTGAACAAAATAAACTTTAACTTTGACGGAAGATGGGTATTGGTGATCCTGATGATTAATAAATAAACGATCTAGTGGTATCGGTGAACAAAATAAACTTTAACTTTGACGGAAGATGGGTATTGGTGATCCTGATGATTAATAAATGAATGATCTAGTGGTATCGGTAAACAAAATAAACTTTAACTTTGACGGAAGATGGGTATTGGTGATCCTGATGATTAATAAATGAACGATCTAGTGACATCGGTGAACAAAATAAACTTTAACTTTGACGGAAGATGGGTATTGGTGATCCTGATGATTAATAAATGAATGATCTAGTGGTATCGGTAAACAAAATAAACTTTAACTTTGACGGAAGATGGGTATTGGTGATCCTGTAAATTTTATTGGAATATGTAAAATACAAATGTTTCATTCCAACACTATCTCATGGTCCATTTATTTTAAACAAGGACCCTCCCCCTCAGTGTGAACATTGTCAGTGTACACTGACTGTGTGCCACATTTTGGTGGAGTATGATCATCTCAAGCTGATGAGAAATGATATGTTTGGCAACAGAAATGTTTTGGAATCTTTTAAATTCCATCCAGAATTAATTGTAAAGTTTTAAAACACTTTGACTTCTATACAAAGTTTTAAAATGTACTTACTTTGATTTTATGTATTATATTATACATTTCACCTACAGCTCCTTACACTATGGTTTTACATAAATATATATAAATAATATTTTCATATACTTACCATTTGTGACACCCAATAGCCGATGTGTATTTTTGTGCTGAGGTGTCGTTAAACATTCATTCATTCATTCATTCATTCCTTGACATGGTGAGGTAGCTTGCTTGTCTCAGTGACTCGGAGAGCTATGCCAGCTGGAGCATCAGCTCCTGGTAGGGTAACCCAAGCTGGACTGGTCAAAGGGTAGAGACTAGACTAATAATAGTAATATGGACCGGACAGAGGACGTGAGTCAAGAAAGACAACTGTCTAGGAGAACCAAATGCCAAAATCAAAACTGGGCTGGAGAGGCTCAGAATCTCAGTAAGGAAACTCTCCTAGGAGAAGGAAAACTCCAAACTCAAACCAAGTCCACTGAAGTCAGAGTACAGTAGCTATGCATCAGCATTAGTGTGGAAACTGAAAGAAAATGTCTGTACATGCACCAAGCTCTGTGGTCATCATCATCATCATCATCATCATCATCATCATCATCATTCCAACAAACTTACAATGGACTCTGTACACCACTCTGGTGTTTCAAAATACAACTCTATACTCACTTGCCGATGAAATGTTAAAGTTTGTTTTGTTTAACGACACCACTAGAGCACATTGATTAATGAATCATCGGCTACTGGATCATTGTCAAACGTTTGGTACTTCTGACTCGTAGTCATCAGAGGAAACCTGCTACATTTTTCCATTAGCAGCAAGGGATCTTTTATATACACTTTCCCACAGGCAGAAAAGACATACCACGGCCTTTGACCAATTGTGGTGCACTGGTTGGAACGAGAAAAACGGTTATTAGCCCGAGTACTCTGACTGTAAGAGAGCTAGATGGACATTTGGACGGTTATTAGCCCGAGTACTCTGACTGTAAGAGAGCTAGACGGACATTTGGACGGTTATTAGCCCTAGTACTCTGACTGTAAGAGAGCTAGACGGAAATTTGGACGGTTATTAGCCCGAGTACTCTGACTGTAAGAGAGCTAGACGGACATTTGGACGGTTATTAGCCCGAGTACTCTGACTATAAGAGAGCTAGACGGACATTTGGACGGTTATTAGCCCTGTTACAAATGTGCGTCGAGCTCTCTTACTGTCACAGTACTTGGACTACCCTTGCATATGAACTACCACAGTTCACCATCCCCCAAACTAATCTTCCCTTCATTAACATAACATTTTCTGGTTTCTTCTTTCAGTATGGGGTTACAGCTTCATTGCCGTTTTGGTCATCAGTCTGGTTGGGTTGCTAGGCGTGGCTATCATCCCGGTGATGCAAAAAGTCTTCTACAACCATCTTCTGCAGTTTCTCGTGGCGCTGGCGGTCGGAGCACTCACTGGCGACGCTCTTTTGCATCTGCTACCTCATGTAAGTGTCAGGACAAATACACACCTCGGAGAAAATTGGCATTACCCATTAATAGGTGGCACAAAATGAAACATGTAACCCATTATGTCCATGTAAATGTCATACTAAATGAAGGAAGGAAATGTTTTATTTAACGACACACTCAACACATTTTATTTACTGTTATATGGCGTCGGACATATGGTTACGGACCACACAGATATTGAGGGAGGAAACTTCATGGACTACTATTTTCTTTATATGTACAGGATAGTACATACCACGGCCTTTGTTACACCAGTTGTGGAAGCACTGGCTGGAATGAGAAATAGCCCAATCGGCCCACTGATGCAGTGTTCGAGATGAAAATATTTGGGCAGTATCCCAGTTGGATACTAACATTTCAAAATCTGGTATCCCACCTGAGAATTTAGTATCCCACTTAAATGAAATTCATAAATAACATCGTAACAAACTTGGATAACACTGTTCTCATTCCCAGTCTATTTCTATGTGGCAATCGAAATTGCAGAATTCGTGAAATTTGCAATCAAACAAAATCGGCAAAAAGATTTTCTCCATCTATTTTTGAGTAATACTGACATAAATTAATATTTAGCAGTAATCCATAAGTGTTTCTGACATTACTAATGATAAACCTACCTGTATTAATTTTCTGCAGATGTCGAATCAATAAAATTTGTAGGGAGGAAACATCCAACAAAAACAATAGCGTCTTAGTGGTTCTAAGTCTATTGCTACACCGCTATTGCTCCAGTGTAGCATTAGACTGAGTACGAGTTGGGGGGAGATATTGTTAAGGCATAGCATTAGACTGGATACGAGCTCGAAAATACTGTTGCTTAACTTCACCAATAAATGACAACTTTCATTGTTTCAGCGAAAAATAAAAACGCAGGATTAAAAAAACCAACAACATTATATGGTATCCCGGTGGGATACTGGGTTCTTGAAGTCTGGTATCCAAAATTAAATTCTGGTATCCCCGGGATATATCGGGATACGGTTAATCTCGAACACTGCCGATGGGAATCGATCCTAGATCGACTATGCATCAGGCGAGCGCTGTACCACTGAAAGAAAGAAATGTTTTATTTAACGACGCACTCAAAACATTTTATTTACGGTTATATGGCGTCAGACATATGGTTAAGGACCACACAGATTTTGAGAGGAAACCCGCTGTCGCCACTACATGGCCTACTCTTCCGATTAGCAGCAAGGGATCTTTTATTTGCGCTTCCCACAGGCAGGATAGCACAAACCATGGCTTTTGTTGAACCAGTTATGGATCACTGGTCGGTGCAAGTGGTTTACACCTACCCATTGAGCCTTGCGGAGCATTCACTCAGGGTTTGGAGTTGGTATCTGGATTAAAAATCCCATGCCTCGACTGGGAATCGAACCCAGTACCTACCAGCCTGTAGACCGGTGGCCTGCCACAACGCCACCGAGGCCGGTCTGTACCAGTGAGCTGCATCCCGTCCCCTTCATAATAAATGATGTCCTAAATTTAAAATCACAGACCCTAATTTCAACCCGTGAAAATGGACTCTAAGTTTGGCTAATGTACAAACCTGTAACACATCTGGATATGGTTACAAGAGCGTGAAACAAGAGTGTGTGAAGTTAAAATGGGGAAACATGCTTAAAAGTAATGGACAAGAGCTCGTCTCCACAACTGTTACTTCTCAGATGTATGTCCATTTTTAGAATGATGACAAATCCATTTTGTGGTACATGTATTACAAACACCAGGGGCCTAATTCACTAAATTCTCGCAACTTTGCGATCTCGCAATGCAGTGCTAAAAGACTTACAAAGAGGATGCTTCGTTGTCTAGCAGAGCCCAAGAGACCTTTGTGAATTAGGCCCCTGGATGACTAGAAACACTTTGACCATCGGACTACAGGCTGGTAGGTACAGAGTTCGCAGCCCGGTACCAAGCTGCTCCAACCCAGAGCGAGTTCTTAAGGGCTCAATGGGTAGGTGTAAGGCCACTACACCCTCTTCTCTCTCACTAACCAACTAACAACTAACCCACTGTCCTGGACAGACAGCCCAGATAGCTGAGGTGTGTGCCCAGGACAGCATGCTTGAACCTTAATTGGATATAAGCACGAAAATAAGTTGAAATGAAATGAAATGAACGAAACACTTTGGAGATGAAGATTGTTTTTAAAGAGTAAGGAGTAGATCATGTCTGGTTTTAATTATCAAAAAAAGTGATAAGTACTTGAGATGGATCGAGGTGTGTTGTGTACCACAACTAGGCCATTCTCACCTACTTTTGATGGGCATTTCATGTTTCTCACCAGTATTCTTGTTTCTGTTTCAGGCCCTGGCAAGTGACAAATCTCACCACAACCTCACAAACATCTGGAAAGGGTTGTGTGCCCTGTTGGGAGTCTTCTTCTTCTTCCTCATGGAGCGCGTTCTCCATATCGTCACAGACATGAAACGCAGGAAAAAATCAAAGGTATATTCTGACTGAAACATTTTGCATATCTAACGAAAATGCCAAAATAGGGAAAGGTTTTAAAGTTTTGTTTTGATCAACGATATCACAAGAGCACATTGATTTATTAATCATCGGTTATTGGATGTCAAACATTTGGTAATTTTGAAACCCGCTACATTTTTCCATTAGTAGCAAGGGATCTTTTATATGCACTATCACTCAGACAGGATGGCACATACCATGGCCTTTGATATACCAGTCATGGTGCACTGGCTGGAACGAGAAATAGGACAATGGGCCCACCGATGGGGATCGATCCCAAACCGACCACGCATCAAGTAAGCGCTTTACATTGGGCTACATCCTGCCCCAAAAAAGGAAAGTTGAACACTTTATAGGTTTCATCACAATTTATACACAATATTTCAGTGCTTTATCATAGCGGCCATTGGGGCTTTGCAATTCTCTGCAAAATCTATCTTTACTACGGTAAAACTGTTTCTCTTTTTAGACTTGAACTAGCTGTTTTAAATTGCTACGGTGTCATTAAACCAATATTCCGTTCCTTGTCTTAGTTTCGTACATCCTGGTGTGTCATTAAACCAATCATCCCTTTAATAATATTTTGCATGATTTTATTCCAGTATGGACTCAAAGTTGATCATCTGCCAGTGGAAGAAGTGATCATGATTGGAGATCCAGACAAACGTAAGTTATTCATCCATACAAGTTTGTGAGTTGTTAATCCAGACAAATTTGTGAGTTGTACATCCAGACAAGTTTGTGAATTTTTCATCCAGACAAACATAAATTGTTTATTCAGACAAACGTAAGTTGTTCATGCAGACAAGTTTGTGAGTTGTTCATGCAGAAAAGTTTGTGAGTTGTTCATCCAGACAAGTTTGTGAAAAAAAAGTTTGTGAGTTGTTCATCCAGACAAGTTTGTGATTTTTTTCATCCAGTTAAACGTAAGTTGGTCATTCAGACAAGTTTGTGAGCTGTTCATCCAGACACGTTTGTGAGCTGTTCATCCAGACACGTTTGTGAGTTGTTCATGCAGACAAGTTTGTGAGTTGTTCATGCAGACAAGTTTGTGAGTTGTTCATCCAGTCAAACATAAGTTGTTTATCCAGACAAGTTTGTTAGCTGTTCATCCAGACAAGTTTGTGACCTGTTTATCCAGACAAGTTTGTGAGTTGTTCATCCAGACAAGTTTGTGAATTTTTCATCCAGACAAACATAAATTGTTTATTCAGACAAACGTAAGTTGTTCATGCAGACAAGTTTGTGAGTTGTTCATCCAGAAAAGTTTGTGAGCTGTTCATCCAGACAAGTTTGTGAGCTGTTCATCCAGAAAAGTTTGTGAGCTGTTCATCCAGACAAGTTTGTGAGTTGTACATCCAGACAAGTTAGTGAGCTGTTCATCCAGACAAGTTTGTGAACTGTTCATCCAGACAAGGTTGTGAGTTGTTCATCCAGACAAGGTTGTGAGTTGTACATCCAGACAAGGTTGTGAGTTGTTCATCCAGACAAGTTTGTGAGTTGTACATCCAGACAAGGTTGTGAGTTGTTCATCCAGACAAGGTTGTGAGTTGTACATCCAGACAAGGTTGTGAGTTGTTCATCCAGACAAGGTTCTGAGTTGTTCATCCAGACAAGGTTGTGAGTTGTACATACAGACAAGGTTGTGAGTTGTTCATCCTGACAAGTTTGTTAGTTGTACATCCAGACAAGTTTGTGAGTTGTTCATCCAGACAAGTTTGTGAGTTGTTCATCCAGATAAGTTTGTGAGTTGTTCATCCAGACAAGTTTGTGAGTTGTTCATCCAGACAAGGGTGTGAGTTGTACATCCAGACAAGGTTGTGAGTTGTTCATCGAGACAAGGTTCTGAGTTGTTCATCCAGACAAGGTTGTGAGTTGTACATCCAGACAAGGTTGTGAGTTGTTCATCCTGACAAGTTTGTTAGTTGTACATCCAGACAACTTTGTGAGTTGTTCATCCAGACAAGTGTGTGAGTTGTTCATCCAGACAAGGGTGTGAGTTGTTCATCCAGACAAGGGTGTGAGTTGTTCATCCAGACAAGGGGGTGAGTTGTACATCCAGACAAGGGAGTGAGTTGTACATCCAGACAAGGGGGTGAGTTGTTCATCCTGACAAGTTTGTTAGTTGTACATCCAGACAAGTTTGTGAGTTGTTCATCCAGACAAGTTTGTGAGTTGTTCATCCAGACAAGTTTGTGACTTGTTCATCCAGACAAGGGTGTGAGTTGTTCATCCAGACAAGTTTGTGAGTTGTTCATCCAGACAAGGGTGTGGGACGTAGCCCACTTGATGCACGGTCGGTTTGAGTGGGCCCATTGGGCTATTTCTTGCTCCAGCCAGTGCATCACGACTGGTACATCAAAGGCCATGGTATGTGCTATCCTGTCTATGGGATGGTGCATATAAAAGATCCCTTGCTGCTAATTGAAAAGAGTAGCCCTTGAAGTGGCGACAGTGGGTCACAAGTTCTAACCACCTCGGTGAATCCATTCAACTGATTGTGTTTTTTTCTTGTTCCAACCAGTGCACCACAACTGGTCAAAGGCCGTGGTGTGTGCTTTCCTGTCTGTGGGAAAGTGCATATAAAAGATCCCTTGGTGCATCAGAGAAATATAGCGGGTTTCCTCTCATGATTACGAGTCAGAATTACCAAATGTTTGACATCCAATAGCCGATGATTAATTAATCAGCGGTCTCTAGTGGTGTCGTTAAAAAAAAGAAAAAAAAGAGAGAAAAGTAACTAAATGTTAGACGTGCTTTTCTTTCCATTTCTTTCTTTGGCTTACCGGTGCTCCACACGGTAAATGTCTCTATACATTATACCTTCCAGCCTTTAAGAGTTCTGAGGACGAACACCACCAGAGTGTTTCCAACGGAACGGAAAGAAATAAAATGATGCCTCAAAGTCAAGATCATGGTCACGGTCACCATGGACACAGCCATGGTGATGGCGAGATTCCCGATTCAATCGCTGCTATTGCGTGGATGGTCATTCTGGGTGACGGGATTCACAACTTCAGCGACGGCCTCGCAATCGGAGCAGCGTTTGCCAACAGCATCACCGGTGGCTTCAGTACATCCATTGCCGTCTTCTGTCACGAGCTGCCGCATGAAATTGGTAAGTTTCAGAACTTGTAGCTTTAGTGTGTACTCTCTCTAAACATGGTGTGGGAAAAACAATCTAACATAGTCCACAGAAAAACAAAAAGTGCCGTGGAGAATGAGAAAATCTGTGGACAATTACAGGGGTTGTATCTGGTGTTCATCCATCCATTTGTCTATCCATCAGTCCATCCATTCATTTATACATTCATCCATCCACCCACAATTCCATCCATCCATCCATTCATCTGTCCACCAAATCATCCACCAAATAGTCCATCCATCCACCAAATGATCCATCCATCCACCAAATGGTCCATCCATCCACCAAATCGTCCATTCATTTACCAAATCATGCACTCATCCATTAAATCATCCAACCATCTATTCAAAACTCCACCCTACCTCACAATCAATGCCAGTTTATTTATTCTTGACTTAAAGAATATGGTTTTATTTTTTCAAATTCATCTGTCGCTCCATCCATCCCTCCCTTCATCCACCCACATAACCATTCGTCCATCTGTTCATCCATCCGTCCGTGCATCCATCCATCCATCCATCCTCCAACCCATATATTCGTCGATTCAAAATTCCAACCTAACTTCCACCCATCCCAATTTATTTATTCTTTGCTTTAAAAGTATGATTTTATTTTTGTAAAATTCATGTCCCTCCATCCACCCATATACCCATCCCTCCCTCCTTCCATCTGTCTGTCCACCTGTTAGTATGTCCCATCTGTCCACCACCCACCCACTCTCAATGTATTTAATTTTTTTTTTAAAGAATTTGTTTTGTTTTTTCCCTCAGGAGATTTTGCGATGTTGTTGCGCACCGGCATGTCAGTGAAACAAGCCATCGTCTACAACGTCGTGTCTTCTGTACTTTGTTTCATCGGCATGGCGATTGGTGTTGCCCTTGGAAACATTAGTGATGCCTCGGTTTGGATTTTTGCTTGTGTGGCTGGATTATTCATCTACATAGCTCTAGTAGACATGGTGAGTATCATGGTTATAGCTCTAGTAGACATGGTGAGTATCATGGTTATAGCTCTAGTAGACATGGTGAGTATCATGGTTATAGCTCTAGTAGACATGGTGAGTATGATGGTTATAGCTCTAGTAGACATGGTGAGTATCATGGTTATAGCTCTAGTAGACATGGTGAGTATCATGGTTATAGCTCTAGTAGACATGGTGAGTATCATGGTTATAGCTCTAGTAGACATGGTGAGTATCATGGTTTAAAAAGACGAGCAATTTGGAGAGGGGGCATGGCCCCTTTGCCCCACCTTTGGCTAGTGTAAATATACTCTTCAAAAAAAGTAGGGGAACTCCAATAAGAATTTACAATTGCCAAAATTGTAAGGTATATTAGCTGTGGGGAATGGTTATATGATAATAGTGAATTAACTGGGCAAACATTACAACCGGTAGTTCAGTATTACAGTAGGTTTTATAACCACCAAAGATCTTGAAGGACGATTGGGGTCAGAAGTGAAATTTGAAAGTTGAAGGGTTTTTTTATCAGTAAATCAATCGCAAAACAAAAAACTAAAAACAAAACAATAACAACTGTATGATCAACAGAATGAAAAAGATTGACAGAAATAATGTTCCACTGTGATTAATGGATCTTCCTGGAAATTGTCAAAATTGTGAATGACACCCCACATACATGTAAGGGGCAACTGTGTGATGCATGTGCAAACTATGGAATGTGTTTCGGTGCGTTGATAAACGAATGAATGAATGGATGTTTAACGACACCCCAGCACGAACAAAAAATACATCGGCTATTGGGTGTCAAACTATGGTAATGCAAACAAATAAAGTGATGATCAACATCAATATAAAAATTCAAGATTTAAATAAAAACACCGTGTAAAGAACTGTACAAAAATACAAATATCACAGATAGATACTGACTTTTATTCAAAATTTTAATTGTATCTCGAAGAAAACAAGGGGATTTGTGATGTATTGGCCATTCTCAAAGAGAATGTTACACCCTTGCACCATGGTGAGGTTACAGCACGCGCAGGGGCGTTGATAAACAGACCTGAACGTTCTTTACTAGGATGTCTGTGGTCAAAACGTATGTTCGGTCTTGTAGTTAATATTAACATTAATATTTCAGGTTCCTCTACTTTTTTTGAAGAGTATATAATTAATTTTGTTTTGGTTTCAGTGGAGACGATGTATAATGGTAGCCATCTTAGTTTACTTTACAGAACTAACCATAGCGTGCAATAATCAATTCAACTGATTGGTTTTTTTTTTCTTTTTCTAACCAGTGCACCACAACTGGTGAATTGCAAAGGCTTTCCTGTCTTTGGGAAAGTGCATATAAAAGATGCCTTGCTGCATTTGAAAAATTTAGCAGATTTCCTCTGATCACTACGAGTCAAAATTACCAAATGTTTTACTTCCAATAACCAATGATTAATTAATCAATGTGCTCTTTGGTGTTGTTAAACAAAACAAACTTAACAGATGATTAATAAATCAATGTGCTCTAGTGGTGTCGTTAAACAAAATAAACTTTTTAACAGATGATTAATAAATCAATGTGCTCTAGTGGTGTCGTTAAACAAACCAAACTTTTTAACATGATTAATAAAGCAATGTGCTCTAGTGGTGTCGTTAAACAAACCAAACTTTTTAACATGATTAATAAATCAATGTGCTCTAGTGGTGTCGTTAAACAAAACAAACTTTTAGCTGATGACTAATAAATCAATGTGCTCTAGTGGTGTCGTTAAACAAAACAAACTTTTAACAGATGATTAATAAATCAGTGTGCTCTAGTGGTGTCGTTAAACAAACCAAACTTTTTAACAGATGATTAATAAATCAGTGTGCTCTAGTGGTGTCGTTAAATAAAACAAACTTTTTAACAGATGATTAATAAATCAGTGTGCTCTAGTGGTGTCGTTAAACAAAACAAACTTTTTAACAGATGATTAATAAATCAATGTGCTCTAGTGGTGTCGTTAAACAAACCAAACTTTTAACAGATGATTAATAAATCAGTGTGTTCTAGTGGTGTCGTTAAACAAACCAAACTTTTTGCTGATGACTAATAAATCAGTGTGCTCTAGTGGTGTCGTTAAACAAACCAAACTTTTAACAGATGATTAATAAATCAGTGTGCTCTAGTGGTGTCATTAAACAAACCAAACTTTTTGCTGATGACTAATAAATCAGTGTGCTCTAGTGGTGTCGTGGAACAAACCAAACTTTTAACAGATGATTAATAAATCAGTGTGCTCTAGTGGTGTCGTTAAACAAACCAAACTTTTTAACATGATTAATAAATCAATGTGCTCTAGTGGTGTCATTAAACAAACCAAACTTTTTAACAGATGACCAATAAATCAATGTGCTCTAGTGGTGTCATTAAACAAACCAAACTTAACAGATGATTAATAAATCATTGTGCTCTAGTGGTGTCGTTAAACAAAACAAACTTAACAGATGACTAATAAATCAATGTGCTCTAGTGGTGTCGTTAAACAAACCAAACTTTTAACAGATGATTAATAAATCAGTGTGCTCTAGTGGTGTCATTAAACAAACCAAACTTAACAGATGATTAATAAATCAATGTGCTCTAGTGGTGTCGTTAATCAAAGCAAACTTAACAGATGATTAATAAATCAATGTGCTCTAGTGGTGTCGTTAATCAAAGCAAACTTAACAGATGATTAATAAATCAATGTGCTCTAGTGGTGTCGTTAAACAAAACAAACTTAACAGATGATTAATAAATCAATGTGCTCTAGTGGTGTTGTTAAACAAAACAAACTGTAACCGTTTCTTGATGAAGTATAAATGTGTTTTCAGCTCCCGGAGATGACGCACGTTCCGTCGGCAGGCAACCCGTTCTGTCCTCTGTTTCTGCAGTTTTGTGGGATGATCACGGGCTCCGGAATCATGCTGGTGATAGCCGTCTTCGAGGGGGACCTTGTCAACGCTCTCAACTAACTAGACCTTGATCATCAAATAGCAAATAGCTGTGATTACACAAACCGCTGCCGGGTGATGTCTCAAACCACAGGACCATTCGATTAAAGGGACATTCCTGAGTTTGCTGCATTGTAAGATGTTTCCGACTAATAAAATATTTCTATGATTAAACTTACATATTAAATATATTTTCTTGTTTAAAATATCGGTGTCTATATATTCAATGTGTTTTTGGTCGTCTTAATATTTGTAAGAAGCCCAAAATGGATTTTGTCTTCCATGTACGATCCGTCGCCATATAACCGTAATTAAAATGTGTTGAGTGTGTCGTTAAATAAAACATTTTCTTCCTTCTATGTACCAAAAAAAATTATTTTAGGAAATAAAATGAAATTTAACCTAGTACAAATATTAGAACGATCAGAAACAAATTTAATATACAGCCACTAATATTTTGTGCAGAAAAATATATTTGATACGTAATTACAATCATTAAAAAGTCTCTGTTAGTCGATAACAACTTAAACATTGCAGCAAACTCAGGAATGTCCCTTTAATAGTTTTTATAGTCCCGTTAAACATTCATGTGTTCATTTTATAGTCGGTCCCACCGGCTACACTTTTTTTTCATGCTATGGAATTTACTACAAGTTATTTATTTCTGAACAGATTGTTTTCTAAATTGCACACTTATTTTTCTTCTTACGTCAGACTACACTGAAATTATTTACACAAAACATTTTATAGATGTTTTTTTCCCTAACACGAATCTCATCAGATGCCTTCGAAGAGCATGCACATCTCTTGTCATGTTAATAATATTTTGAAGCACAAAATACTGGTATAGCAACCCAGTCTCCTTTGTGTTAAATGGGCGGGATGTAGCCCAGTGGTACAGCGCTCGCTCAATACGCGGTCAGTCTGGGATCGATCCCCATCTATGGGCCCATTGGGCTATTTCTCGTTCCAGCCAGTGCACCATGACTGATATGTCAAAGGCCCTGATATGTACTACCCTGTCTCTGGGATTGTGCATATAAAAGATCCCTTGCTGCTAATCGAAAATAGCCTATGAAGTGGCGACAGTGGGTTTCCTCTCTCATTATCTGTGTGGTCCTTAACCATATGCGTAGTTAAATAAAACATTTCTTCCTTTTCTCCTTCGTGTTAAATTGAAGAATAATACATTTTAACATGACTTTAGCGAGTGAATATGACCGAAGAGGATATGGTACATTGTAAGACCTCTATGAGTCCAAAATATTTGACTCGGATACTCGAGGGTCAAACTCGACTCGGACCCTAGTATCCAACTTACACTAGATGATAATGAGACTAAGGAATAAAGTAAAATAGCATTGTACATCTTAATTCCAGCGCTAAACATGGATGCCATTGTATTGCATTTAGAAACCGGTTAATGTGTTTAGTTTTGTGACGGACAGTTTAAAAAGTAAACTAGTGCATGATCATATAATTATTGTATAACTTATATCGTTGATTGTCCACTGTATTATAGCCGATTGTTATATTTTACCTTGTATGGGTACTCTAATTCTGTGAACGGATTCGAGTGTTGCTAAACTCGGCCCTTGCCCGAGTACTCGTGGAGACCCTAGTACATTGGCATTTGACGTTAAGAAAATTAATATTTGTCTGTTCTGAATGTTTAAATGACTGACAGTGGAACAGTCAGGTTAAATGGCCGCTCTTTGTTAAAACAAAGAGTACTCAACTGTAGGTTTTCTTTTGTTTTGTTTATAATTAATATTTGTCTGTTCTGAATGGTTAAATGACCGACAGTGGAACAGTCAGGTTAAATGGCCGCTCTTTGTTAAAACAAAGAGTACTCAACTGTAGGTTTTCTTTTGTTTTGTTTATAATTAATATTTGTCTGTTCTGAATGGTTAAATGACCGACAGTGGAACAGTCAGGTTAAATGGCCGCTCTTTGTTAAAACAAAGAGTACTCAACTGTAGGTTTTCTTTTGTTTTGTTTATAATTAATATTTGTCTGTTCTGAATGGTTAAATGACCGACAGTGGAACAGTCAGGTTAAATGGCCGCTCTTTGTTAAAACAAAGAGTACTCAACTGTAGGTTTTCTTTTGTTTTGTTTATAATTAATATTTGTCTGTTCTGAATGGTTAAATGACCGACAGTGGAACAGTCAGGTTAAATGGCCGCTCTTTGTTAAAACAAAGAGTACTCAACTGTAGGTTTTCTTTTGTTTTGTTTATAATTAATATTTGTCTGTTCTGAATGGTTAAATGACTGACAGTGGAACAGTCAGGTTAAATGGCCGCTCTTTGTTAAAACAAAGAGTACTCAACTGTAGGTTTTCTTTTGTTTTGTTTATAATTAATATTTGTCTGTTCTGAATGGTTAAATGACTGACAATGGAAGTCAGGTTAAATGGCCACTCTTTGTTAAAACAAAGAGTACTCAACTGTAGGTTTTCTTTTGTTTTGTTTATAATTAAATTTCCATTGCATTCAGTAGAATTTAACATCATCGCATTGATCCAACTGTAGCAATGCTAGTTTGTTCATTTATCAATGGCCGTAAAAATAACGTCAGAGAACGTCATACCTGATGATGTGACTTTTTATTATATAACATTTAGTGAAATAGCTTAAAAGATCAGTGAAATAAAAGTGTTATCAGTCAGTCAGTGACGATAACACATTTTAGCATGAAAATTTCACTCTGAACTGTGTTATCGTCACTGTAGAAAGTGTTATCTTCACTGTTAGAAAGCCAGAACTATTTTGCTGCTGGCATTTTAAAAATAAAAGTAAATTGCCAAAAGTTATATAATAAATAGCAAATTTCATGGTTTTTGTCAAATATGATTTATATCTCATCTCGTAAAGTGTGCAATCATATCACACTCATCGCGCAATAGCGCGACTCGTGAGATATGATTGCAAACTTCACTCGATGAGATATAAATCATATTTGACAAAAAACATGAAATATCCTCTATATATTGGTAGTTTCCCCATCATCCCTTTGATCTAACTGTAGCAACGCAAGTTTGTTCATTTCTCAATGACCGTAAAAATAACGTCGGAGAACGTCACACCTGATGACGTCACTTTACATTGGTAGTTTGTCTGACCGAGCGTTATTGTTGAAGAACCAAAAAATAATTCAAAATAAAATATGCACTTTTAGTGTTATTATTAGTAAGTATGTTTCAAATTTAATTATAAGAATAATCTGTTATTTCTTTTTCGTTCATCTGGGTATGAACAAACTTCTGTGAGAACAGCTTCACCGATTCACACATGTGGACGATTTTTTTTGGGTTCATAGTAATGTACATTTGTTCGTTTCAAATGCACATTAGTCTAGGATCGATCACTGTTGTTGGGCCAGTTGGGCTATTTCTTGGTATGGCCAGTACATCAAGACCGATATATCAAATGCTGTGTGGTCTGTGCTATCCCATCTGTGGGATGGTGCATATAAAAGATTCCTAGATACTACTTAAAAAAAAATGTAGCTGGTTTCCTCTCAAAGACTGTCAGAATTACCAAAATGTTTAACATCCAATAGCCAATGATTAATAAATCACTTTGCTCTAGTGGTGTCGTTAAACAAAACAAACTCACGTTTTTTTTCTTTTTTTCTAATGAAGGACATACATGTAATATCTATATAATCTAAGAAATAAAGTACTTTCATTTTAGACTTTTAAAAAGAAAATTAAAAATTAAACCGTGACATATCCCATTCTAGTCATGAAAATAAAAAATATATGTACTGGAGATAGCAGCTTTAAGTTAATCACAATCAGCGACACAAATTAAGCTCCACCTTTCATGTAAATAATGATGACGACGAAGATGATGATGATGACGACGACGACAATGATGATGACAATCTCATTCCACATTGTTCGATCAGTAGATGATCTTAACACCTAACCAAATTGGTCTCCATCAATAGATCCGATACAAGCCAATGCCAATTCACATACAAAGAACCTTTTCTTGCCAGCAATCATTCTAAATACTTTAAAGATGTCATTGATTTTTATGGAAAGAGCTGCTTAACAATTGGCTAACAGTTTCAAGACATAGTTTGTTTTGTTTAACAACACCACTAGAGCACATTGATTTGTTAATCATCGGCTATTGGATATCAAACAATTGGTAATTTTGGCATAATCTAAGAGAAGAAATGCGCTACATTTTTTTTCATTAGTAGCAAGGGAACTTTTATATGCACCATCCTACATACAGGATAGCACATACCACAACCTTTGATATACCAGTCGTGGTGCACTGGCTGAACGGTTTCAATGTCATGTGCTCACATCCACTAAATGTTAGTACACATTTTTTTGTTGTACCCCTCTCCCGATATTCAATTCCATATACCTAGGATTACTCTATGCAGTATGGTGCTTGTTGTAGGTGCTCCTGTGAAAGTGTGTGTGTGTGTGTATGCTTATGTCCATGTGCTTGCTTGCGTGCGTATGTGGTGTACATGTTTTTCAGCTTGTCATACATGTGGTGTATACATGTGCAGACTTTAATAATATTTCTATACTTTTTATATTTGCTATACTTATACAATTTGTCATATGCTATATTATACAAGTCGGTACTATTGGTTAATCGACTAACCCGGTTAATTGCATATGATAAAGCTGCACCGTGGGTATGCAAATAAGCAGGTTTGACTGTACTTTAAAATTGTATACAGTAGTTTTATAGTAGTTTGAACACAAAAGAATCCCACCTTGTAAACGTGAAGAACATTTAACATTTTGTTATTGGTATCATGTTGTATTTTTTTTTTTTAAATCAACAAACAGTACAATACACCCAAGCCATGATGGTAGGCTTGATAACACTGCTGTATATATGACAATTAATAAATATATATATATATATATATATTTTGTTTTAATTTGTTTATTTTTCACTAGTAAAGTCACGAATGTTGATTATATATTGAATGTCTTTTCATGACTGCTGGGGTGAGACATAGCCCAGTGGTAAAGCACTTGCCTGATGCACGGTCGGTCTAGGATCGAACCCTATCGGTGGACCCATTGGGTTATTACTCCTACAAGCCAGTGCACCATGACTGGCATATCAAAGGCCGAGGTATATGAATTCCATCTGTGGGATGGTGCATATAAAAGATTCCTTGCTACTATGTCAAAATTACAAAATGTTTGATATCCAACATTTGATGGTTAATAAAAAAAAAGAAAGAAAGAAGTGTTTTATTTAACGACGCACTCAACACATTTTATTTACGGTTATATGGCGTCAGACATATGGTTAAAGACCACACAGATTTTTAGAGGAAACCCGCTGTCGCCACATAGGCTACTCTTTTACGACAGGCATCAAGGGATCTTTTATTTGCGCTTCCCACAGGCAGGATAGCACAAACCATGACCTTTGTTGAACCAGTTATGGATCACTGGTCAGTGCAAGTGGTTTACACCTACCCATTGAGTTGATGGTTAATAAATGAATGTGCTCGTGTCGTTAAATAAAACAAATGTCAACACTGGTTGAGACTAGATGAAACCTGCTATAGTTTTCCATTAGAGCAAGGGATCTTTTATATGCACCATCCCACAGACAGGATAGCACATACCACGGCCTTAGATATACCAGTATCCATTAGAGCAAGGGATCTTTTATATGCACCATCCCACAGACAAGATATCACATACCACGGCCTTAGATATACCAGTATCCATTAGAGCAAGGGATCTTTTATATGCACCATCCCACAGACAGGATAGCACATACCACGGCCTTAGATATACCAGTCCGGCTGGGGCAAGAAACAGCCCAATGGGCCCACCGAAGGGGATCCACCCTAGACCAACCCGCACATCAGGCATGACCATTTTACCACTGGGCTACGTCCTACTCTGATTTCTGTAGGGCGCGACACAGACCAGTGGTACAGTGCTCGCTCGATGCGCAATCATTCTGGGATTGATCCCCGTCGGTGGGTCTTTTGGGCTATTTCTCGTTCCAGTCAGTGCACCACGACTGGTATATCAAAAGCCGTGGTATGTGCTACCCTGTCTGTGGCATGGTGCATATAAAAGATCCCTTGCTGCTAATAGAAAAGAGTAGTTCATGAAGTGGCAACAGCGGATTTCCTCTCATTATCTGTGTAGTCTTTAACCATATGTTTGACGCCATATAACCGTAAATAAAATGTGTTGAGTGCATCGTTAAATAAAACACTGATTTCCGAACGGTGTAAGAACAGCTATCAAGTGTTATACAAACATTTTTGCATGACCCAATTTAAAGTTTACAAAATTTAAATTTAAATTTACACACATCGATAGGATAATAAAATGACACCGTATGTATAGTTATCATTTATTTCACCACATTCTGTACAATCGCAATAAATATATGTCATTCAAACTATAAATATTAATAATTTTTATTCTGAGATCATGTAATAAAACCACACGGCTAGAAATAAACCAAATAAATGAAGTTCAAGTCCTGAGATTGCAAGATAAAACATGCAGCTAGTTCACTAGAATTATATACTTTTAAAACTAAAAAACAAAATGGTTAACACTTCCATCAGCTAATAACACAGGCTCTAATCTAGCTAGGGGTATAGGTGCTTTTTTTTTCTATGAACGTCGTCTGAAAATCACGGAGAAGTGAGAAGTAGAAGTTGCTGTAACATTTTGGATTTAATCCGATTTCAAAAACACAACTGCACTGACATGTTTAGTATCACAGCTCACTTACCACCATGTTGGTGTGTTATTTTACTTTGGTGTGAGGCTATACATCAATGCATGTCACCTTGTTTCAGGTCAAGCGTCGTTTGGTTCTCGGCCAGATTCCTGTTATCTCTGTCCTGAGGCAGACCCCCCGATCCTATCGGAGGCCGGACTCTAGGATAGGCGTGTTCGAAACCCTAGTGGTAAATGGACACGTTAAACCAGTTACTAAGCTAAGTAAGCCAGATTCCTGTCCGTAACACTAGAAAATGCTCATAATTACTTTCATTTTAACATAACGACACACTAATTATCATTTACTTAATACCATCACATTTTAAGGAAAATACTATCACATTTTAAGGAAAATATTCAATTTTATTATCCACATACATGTAGTTCACGATAATCAGGGAAATATAACCAGTATGACACACGTGTGTCATAATGACTTCACGTGCACGATGAATGAGGTAGTTTTGGGAAGCGATGTCACAACATATTGTGGCTTCACCAGTCTTGGCTATGTGTAATCACCAAAATGACATCATTTCAGAAAATGATGCTGTTTTGTCATCTCCTTCTAGTTATGTTTCAAATGCTTTGACATGGTCCTAGCTTTTTTATAGATAATAAAGAAATTACACTCGTGTGTGAATCGTACTGATTTTATGAAACTCGTGTCAGGATTCATGTATTACTATCACTCGTGCTCAGGCAATACAAGAATCCCCGACACCCGTTTCATAAACTCAGTACGACGCACAAGCTCGTATAATAATCTCTATGTTTTGCTAAAATTTATTACAAGATACATTGAGTGTATAGTTCAGAACGTTTTCGAATGTTACAAAATGTACTAATAAATGTTCACTTTGCCTATTTGTATCATAAGTCTCCCCTTTCTCCAGGGAAGGAAAAAGTCTATTTTTCCAATTCTAGATAAAGATCTAATTAACATAAATATTGCCAAACGTTTTTCTGAAAAATTAACTTGCATGAAGTAACTTCTATTCATACTGACACACACACACACACACACACACACACACACACACACACACACACACACTACCTGTTCAATCACCTAATTTTATGTTCTTTTTTACATTCTACTATTAGTATAGTTTCAAACTATTAATCATAGTTCACGTTATTGATCAATCTATTTTTAAAAATGTAAAGTAACACTAATATACACTGGTCTTCACATTTATGATATAAACAATACATTATAAAGTTTTGTTGTTTTTAAAGTGGTGAAAAAAAAGAAGAAAAAAAGAGGACTAAACATGTAATCAAATGATTCTTCCCTGACTTTTGATTACACACCGCTATTAATTACTTCACACACTTCAATACAATTTCTATGTCGGTATGTATTCTGTGAACAATACAACACTGTTGAGAGGGTCATATGATTACTAATTTTAGGGAGTGCTTTCAACTGGGTAAAAAATCAACATGTCAACATATGTCGACCACGAAATTCTGTAAAACCATTTTTTTTAAAATACTATTACATATATCATACTGCGACATGCAGTATGTGATTTTGAGGAGAGTCCGGTAGCCCGAGCCTCGTAAAAATCATATAGGACTCTGACTTTGCTAGCATACAAGCCCGCATGGCTCGTAAACATTATTTGTAAAAAGTAAATCTATTTTCTTGAGATAACACAGTCAACGTTGTCAAAATCCAAGGAAACCATAGTCTCAAAACTATTTATAACAAGAAATATAAATCTCCTTTGTTACAATGTTATAAATGGTTTTGTGTCTATTTACTGATTGGAATTATTTATGGAATATCCTTATTTGTACATCGATCGATTTAAATTAAGCTATTAATAACAAGAATAAAACATATTTATAGAGAAACAGTTTCACAAATAGTTATATTCAACAAAACTGATGTAAGTGCAATCATATATACATTTACATAACATGTACCTGAAAACAATGCCATATCAACCCCCCCATAAATGTTTGGGTTTTTTAAATTAAAAAAACAACAAATTAAGAGTATCTTCTGTTCTACTGGAGACGCGCGGTAGGGCTCGCTGGGCTGATGGTGGGGTCTCAGGATTTGGAAACAGCGAGTCCGTGGGACATTTAAAGTATTGAAACCAAAATCACACACTGACATCTGACAAGTAATTCTTCATTACAACGGCAGGATTTGGCTCAGTCAGTTGAGTGCTCGCTCGAGGTGCTTGAGTTGCAGGATCGAATTGCCTCGGTGAATCCATTCAACTGATTGGGCCTTTTCTCATTCCAACCAGTGCACCACAACTGGTCAAAGGCCATGGTATGTGCTTTCCTGTCTGTGTGAAAGTGCATATAAAAGATCCCATGTATGTCAAAATTACCAAATGTTTGACATCCAATAGCTGATGATTAAATTAATGTGCTCTAGTGGTGTCATTAAACAAAACAAACTTAACTCATTACAATGCCAAATAAGAAATTTGATGAATATAAAATCATAATACATTCAGAAAAAAGTGAATTCCAGATAAATGAGCTGTTGGTATTACCGCATTATGGGAGGGAGGGGGTCAAAACAAATATGTAGCTAAATATTTTTAAACATTAAAGCTACATTTTGTCCAGCTTAATTAAACATGTGACAAAGCACGAACAAGCAGGAAACTTGTGTACGAAAAATGGTAGTCCATAGCCAATAAACACCACTAGAGCACATTGATTAATTAATCATCGGCTATTGGATGTCAAACATTTGACGAAACCCGCTACATTTTTCCATTAGCAGCAAGGGATCTTTTATATACACTTTCCCCCCAAGTGAACAAAAAAAAACCGAATCAGCTGAATGGATCCACCGAGGTGGTTCGATCCTGCGACGCAGCAAGCTCCTCAGGTGAGTGCTCAACTGACTGATCTAAATCCCCCATAGCCAATGAAAGAAAAAAAGAAAGAAATGTTTTATTTAATGACACACTCAACACATTTTATTTTTTACGGTTATATGGCGTCAGACATATGGTTAAGGACCACACAGATTTTGAGAGGAAACCCGCTGTCGCCACTACATGGGCTACTCTTTCTGATTAGCAGCAAGGGATCTTTTATTTGTGCTTCCCACAGGCCTTTGTTGAACCAGTTATGGATCACTGGTCAGTGCAAGGGGTTAACACCTACCCATTGAGCCTTGCGGAGCATTCACTTAGGGTTTGGAGTCGGTATCTGGATTAAAAATCCCATGCCTCGACTGGGATGCAAACCCAGTACCTACCAGCCTGTAGACCGATGGCCTAACTACTACGCCACCGAGGCCGGTCCTTAGCCAATGAGGGCAGAACAATCAAGGTGAATCCTGAAGGAAGGTCAATTGTGTAAGACTCTGACAGTCCAAAGACAATGGGTTTTAGCTCCAATATTTACTGACAAGGGAGGTACCTTATGTACAGCCAATGAGTGCAGCACAAACAACAAGTTCAGTCGTCACGAGAGGTTAACTTGCATACGAAAATCAACAGCCCACAAAGACGATCAGCTCCAATCAATGTCCATCAACAAGGGAGCTAACTTGTGAGTGGCTAATTTTGTCATGTTCATATATACCAAGAAGGTTTCGAGCATGTCTGTCCCGGGTCCCATCTCTGGATAGCCAGGGGCCTGATCTGGAACAGACCGGGTGAGGTACATGTCTGTCCCGGGTTCCGTCTCTGGATAGCCAGGGGCCTGATCTGGAACAGACCGGGTGAGGTACATGTCCGTCCCGGGTTCCGTCTCTGGATAGCCAGGGGCCTGATCTGGAACAGACCGGGTGAGGTACATGTCCGTCCCGGGTTCCGTCTCTGGATAGCGGGTGAGGTACATGTCCGTCCCGGGTCCCGTCTCTGGATAGCCAGGGGCCTGATCTGGAACAGACCGGGTGAGGTACATGTCCGTCCCGGGTTCCGTCTCTGGATAGCCAGGGGCCTGATCTGGAACAGACCGGGTGAGGTACATGTCCGTCCCGGGTGAGGTACATCCCTTCTCTGGATAGCCAGGGGCCTGACCTGGAACAGACCGGGGTGAGTGGAAGCCAGGGGCCTGACATGTCCGTCCCGGGTCCCGTCTCTGGATAGCCAGGGGCCTGATCTGGAACAGACCGGGTGAGGTACATGTCCGTCCCGGGTCCCTTCTCTGGATAGCCAGGGGCCTGATCTGGAACAGACCGGGTGAGGTACATGTCCGTCCCGGGTTCCGTCTCTGGATAGCCAGGGGCCTGATCTGGAACAGACCGGGTGAGGTACATGTCCGTCCCGGGTCCCTTCTCTGGATAGCCAGGGGCCTGACCTGGAACAGACCGGGTGAGGTACATGTCCGTCCCGGGTCCCGTCTCTGGATAGCCAGGGGCCTGATCTGGAACAGACCGGGTGAGGTACATGTCCGTCCCGGGTCCCGTCTCTGGATAGCCAGGGGCCTGATCTGGAACAGACCGGGTGAGGTACATGTCCGTCCCGGGTCCCGTCTCTGGATAGCCAGGGGCCTGATCTGGAACAGACCGGGTGAGGTACATGTCCGTCCCGGGTCCCGTCTCTGGATAGCCAGGGGCCTGATCTGGAACAGACCGGGTGAGGTACATGTCCGTCCCGGGTCCCTTCTCTGGATAGCCAGGGGCCTGACCTGGAACAGACCGGGTGAGGTACATGTCCGTCCCGGGTCCCGTCTCTGGATAGCCAGGGGCCTGATCTGGAACAGACCGGGTGAGGTACATGTCCGTCCCGGGTCCCGTCTCTGGATAGCCAGGGGCCTGATCTGGAACAGACCGGGTGAGGTACATGTCCGTCCCGGGTCCCGTCTCTGGATAGCCAGGGGCCTGATCTGGAACAGACCGGGTGAGGTACATGTCCGTCCCGGGTTCCGTCTCTGGATAGCCAGGGGCCTGATCTGGCACTTGTGAACATACGTTGGTAGTCCACAGTCAACAGGGAGCAGCACAATTGATACCAATCCTCAAGAGAATGAATGAATGAATGAATGTTTAACGACACCCCAGCACAAAACATACATTGGCTACTGGGTGTCAAACTATGGTCAATGCACACACCTCAGCTATCTGGGCCGTTTGTTCAGGACAGTGGGTTAGCTGTTAGTTGTTAGTGAGAGAAAAGAGGGTGTAGTGGTCTTACCCCTACCCATTGAGTTGTTAAAACTCTCTCTGGGTGGGAGCCGGTACCGGGCTGCGAACCCTGTACCTACCAGCCTTATGTCCGATGGCTTAACCACGATACCACCGAGGCCGGTCCCACAAACAAGATCAGCTCCAGTCAATGTCTATCAACAAGGGAGCTAACTTGTGAACATAAGTTGGTTGACCACACCCAACAGGGGGCAGCTCAACTGATACCAATCCTCAAGGGAGAAAATATTTTCACAGGTTCAGTTCCAATCAATGTCTGTCGACAGGGGAGGTAACTTGTGTATAAAAATAAATAGGTAATCCACAGCCAATAGGGCGGAAGAAATCAATAAGATTAATCCTGAAGGGAGGTAACTTGTGTAGGAAGATCGGCAGTCCACAGTTGGCAATACCAATCTAAAGGGAGATCACTTGTGTAGGAAGATCGGCAGCCCGTAGACGACAGGCGCGGCTCCAATCAATGAGGTGAGCCGACACGCCTGACGCGCTTTCGGGATGATTTCCAGTAGAGACGTCCCAGGTGGAGACGCAGTCCAGAGACGCAGCAAGCTCTCGAGGAAGCGGTCGATGTCCTTGTCTGTGACGTCCCACAGATTGGCCACAATACACGCACTGAAACACAAACAGCACACTTTTTATCAAAATCCGGCCTTGATCTTGACTTTTTTCAGTGGTAGGCCACCGGGTTACCAGGTTATGAAATCTGGTAGCCCTCAGTAAAAATTGGTAGCCCCACAATTTTAATAAATGAAAAATTTTATTTTTTATTTTTATTTAAACATGTTGTTTTAGATGAAGATTTTATGTGTTGGTTTAAGTGTCTTGGTTGTTTGTGGAGTAACTGGATGTGCCAAAAAAATTCTGGTAGCCCGAGGAACAAATTGGTAGCCAAAACACCTCGGGCTACTGTTACGGTCGACTCCTGAAAACTGGGATGAAAATATGAGTAAAAATTCTGTAACTTTGTGCTATGACGGCATGCCTAAATCACAGAAGAATAATAAGTTAAAGTTTGTTTCGTTTAACGACACCACTAGAGCACACTCATTCATTAATCATCAGCTATTGGATGTCAAACATTTGGTAATTCTGACGCGTAAATGCAGCAAGGGATCTTTTATATGCCTTTTGCCAGTTGTGGTGCACTGGTTGGAATGAGAAAAAATCCCAATCAATTGAATGGATCGAAGTGGTTCGATCCCGCGACGCAAGCACCTCCAGCGATCACTCAACCAACTGAGATAAATCCTGCGCCATAGAAAAATAATACATCCAGAGATGTCATTTTATCTGATTTTACCTTTTTGTGCATATTTTTTATTTTTTTTAATAAACTAGAGTGGATTTTATTTGAAATATTAAAAATTACCTTTATTTAGGTGTAGTATAGACTTTTTAAAGAACATATCAGGTAAAAAAAAAACAAATAATAAAAAAATAATAATTAGGTACCAAATCTCGTAGATCAGATATTTTAAACCTACACCCTATGAAAAACGAGAACAAACTACAAGACTTACCATCCAGACAGGAAGTAGTTGAGAACCATCCCAGCAGCCTCTAGTTGACCTCTGACCTGCAGCTCCCCACTACTGCAGCCCATCAGCAGAACGGCTGCCTGGCAGCTTAACAGTTGAAGGTCGTCGCCATGGAAATACTTGCTGCCACTCCCATGTCCACAGTAGCTAGAGTTTAAACAAAACAAAATATTCTTTTGTATAGCACCACCACTAGAGAACATTGGTTGAATTATGATAGGCTAATTGATGTAAAAAATTGGGTAATTCTGACATAGTTTTAGAGAGGAAACCCGCTGCATTTTCCCATTAGTAGCAAGGGATGTTTTATGTGCACCATCCCACAGACCGGATAGCACATACCACAGCCTTTGATAAACCAGTCATGATGCTCTAGCTGGAATGAGAAATAGCCCAATGGACCCACCATCAGGTGAGCACTTTACCATTGGCCTACATCCCTCCTCTAGCTAGAGATGCGAAAACAAAAACATTAGAAAGACTTTACCACATTTGATGCCAATGTTAAAATGTTTTCAACAGACCCACGTTAATTACTGAAGTTTAACACACCCCATTTTTCAAATTTTCATTAAAGGGACATAACCTAGTTTTTAAACATATTTTTGACTATTATAGCCATTTTTGATAAGCGAAATCATTGTGGTTTAGATTATCAATTTCCAGACATTCAAAGTGCTTTTGGTCTTCTTTGGTCATCTTGGTGTTTTTATTATCACAAAATGCATTTATCATATTTTTAAAAACGTATGTGCGTCTGAGAGGTAACAGTTATGGAGTCGAGTTTTACTCTATTTTTAGAGGGCATTTCACCATTTCAAAGTCAAAGACTCATGTTTCACTCAATGGTACCTTTATCCAAATGTGTTACAGGTTTGTAGATTAACTAAACTTCGCGTTAATTTTCCAGGCCCGTACGCAGGGAGAGCGTCCATGGATGTGTTAAAAAAATACAAATTTCTGCGTACGGGCCTGTTTTCACGGGTTGAAACAAGGGTCTGTCCCTTTAAAACATATATGAGCTGTCACACGCGAAAACCTACAAGTTAGCATGACATCAGAAATCGAGGAAACGCGGCTCAAAGTTTCACAGGTTGAAACAAGGGTCTGTCGTTTCAAGAGAGGAGTTGCAGCATTTATGTTGAGAAAAAAAAAAAGGTAGGCTTCGGCCACATAAATATACAGTATTAACCTCGATTTAACGCCCACTAATGTACCAATGCCAGTTTGGCAGTATAGTGACGGTGCCTAGGGTTTTACTACTAAACATATTTTGCTTGAAAATTGACGCTAAGTTCAGTTAATCAACAAACATGTAAAACATTTGAATAAAGTTACAATTGAGAGACATACCCTAGTTTCAACCCGTGAACATTAACATTAAGTTCACAAACCTGTAACCCATTTAGATAAAGTTACAATTGAGTAAAACATGAGTGTGTCACTTTGAAATGGTAAAATACGCTCTGAAAATAGACAAACTCGACTCCATAAACTGTTACCTCTCAGACGCACATGCCATTTTAAAAAATATGACAAATGCATTTTGTGATATTAAAAACACCAAGATGACCAAAAAACTCTCCGAATGTCGGAAATGAATAAAATCTAAGTAAAGCATGATTTCAGTTATCACAAACAGCTCTAATAGTCAAAACTATGCCTTAGTGTTTAAAAGCTAGGCAGGGTTTCTGCCAGAGGGTAAAATGTGTATGGCGCCATACCCAAATATTATATGTTTTTAAATAATTTTTTGGCAAAATTAATTACTCTTATCATTACTGAATGATGTTTTAAAACTCTAACCCTAAACGTAACCCATTTTCCGTTTGGGGGAGGCTCTCCATTACTCCCTGTTGACTGTGGTTGCATTCAATTCCATAGCGCCATACCCAAAAATTTCTTTCGGGCAGAAACACTGCTAGGGTAAAAAAAAAAGTTTGTTTTATTTAACGACGCCACTAGAGCACATTGATTTTTTATCTTATCATCGGCTATTGGACGTCAAACATATGGTCATTCTGACACTGTTTTTAGAGGAAACCCGCTGTCGCCACATAGGCTACTCTTTTTACGACAGGCAGCAAGGGATCTTTTATTTGTGCTTCCCACAGGCAGGATAGCACAAACCATGGCCTTTGTTGAACCAGTTATGGATCACTGGTCGGTGCAAGTGGTTTACACCTACCCATTGAGCCTTGCGGAGCACTCACTCAGGGTTTGGAGTCGGTATCTGGATTAAAAATCCCATGCCTCGACTGGGATCCGAACCCAGTACCTACCAGCCTGTAGACCGATGGCCTAACCACGACGCCACCGAGGCCGGTACACTGCTAGGGTATGTCCCTTTAAATGTCAATAGAATGACATGTTTTGATCCATGAATGAAATAACGAATCGAATGCACCTATTATCTGTCACATGATCATCAGACTGTCGTTTGTGCCGGTCCCGCGAGCGCTAACTGGGCACGAATACCGCGGCTACCCAAAGCAGTTGATGCTAACTGCCACTCAGTAACACAAAACACATTTACTGAATACTACCGGTGGTCATCGGTATTAGATTTTCACCAATCAACAGGTTAATTCCAGCACTACGATTAACTTCTGACCACACTGTTGGTGGTATTATCGAGGGGATTATAATGGCTAAATGGAGTTCAGTTCAGAAAGGACTTCGGCGGATGGCAAGGGTGGCAGTAAATCGAGGGAATTAAAGAGATACAAACGGTACTTGAAAAGAAGTTGGCAGTAGGCAGGGTTGGCGTTAAATCGGGGGACAATAAATCGAGGGTACACTGTAATGTTACTACTGTTGTCTACATGATTTAATTTGAAAGTACTGGATGGAAATGGGAGGGCACTCACAAAATCTCCGATGGTACAGACAGGAGCAGAACTTTAAATACAAATTTTTAATACAAATTGCAACTAAGACAGGTGATTTGGACAATGACATTGAAAACACTTAAATATATATTTTCTCAGACATGTAGTGGGTGTAAAAACAGGGGAGATAACTCACACAAATAGATCTCTAGTAGTCAGCGCTGAACTTAGCTGTTCTGCAGTCGGCTTCTCTCCAACAACACCAGGCCAGGAAAATTCCCTGAAAGAAAAAACACTATTTACTAAGTTATTCTAAGTACAAGTTTTTTGGTTCATCACAATAAAGGAAAGGAATGTTTGTTTAATGACACCTCAGCACATTTTAAAGTACCACTATATATTTCACCATTTGGCCAAGAGAGAGAGGAAAGTTAGTTTGTTTTGTTTAACGACACCACTAGAGCACATTGATATATTAATCATCGGCTACTGGATGTCAAACATTTGGTAATTCTGACTCGTAGTCAATAGAGGAAACCCGCTACATTTTGTTAATGTAGCAAGGGATCTTTTATATGCACTTTCCCACAGACAGGAAAGCACATACCACTTGTGGTGCACTGGTTGGAACGAAAAAAAAAAACCCCAATCAGTTGAACGGATCCACTGAGGTGGTTCAATCCTCAAGTGAGCGCTCAACCGACTGAAAGAGAGAGAGGAAACCCACTGTCACCACGTAGGCTACTCAGGGGTGCAGAAATGGAAAATATTTAACTAGTCCGCCAGACCAGAATTAAACTTTATTAGCCTACCAGAATTTCTACTAGTCTGCCAGTCTATAGAGCAATTTATTACATACCTATTCAAATTCAATCTTAGTATAGTGATAAAGGCATTTTGAAACTGTGTGATAAATTTATTTTGTATTGCACATATGTGCAATATGGACAGGAACTTTTAAATGGGGAATTCCCTTTTTCTTTTTACTGCAGTTAGCGCCTTTTATTTACTGACGTCATATATGATTTACAAATGACGTCATGTCGTAATTGAAACATTACACAAGGTTGGTGCAGAGTATGATTCTTAACGTTAAGTAAATCAATGAAAGGAGATTTAATCATAGATTTAACAAAATGTTGTTATGACGTTAAATTAAAAAACGTTTTTGTAAAACATAATAGAAGGTACATGTATGTCATAAATACAGAACTTCAAATACGTTGTTTATTGCTTCCTATTTATTGCACTCGTTTATTTTGCGAAAGAACATACCACTCGACCGCTACACGGTCTCGTGGTATATATATTCTTGCGTAAAATAAACTCGTGCAATAAATAGGAAGTGAAAACAACGTATGTGAAGTTCTGTGTATATATTATTAACAATATTATAATATGTACAGTGTCTTCACTTCAAATTATATATAGAGAGATATATTAACAATATTATAATATGTACAGTGTCTTCACTTCAAATTATATATAGAGAGATATATTAACAATATTATAATATGTACAGTGTCTTCACTTCAAATTATATATAGAGAGATATATTGACAAAACACCACGTGCAAACCAAATCAAAAAGACAGGTAGACCGTCGGACCGGTAGTTGCATTTTTTAACTCGTCCGTCAGAATGTTTACTCGCATTTGGTGACCGGGCGAGTACTTTTTGCATCCCTGCTGCTCCTGCTGATAAAGCAGGAAGGCAGGGCTTTAGGTCTCTCTAATTTGGACACAAGTTGTTTTGTCTGCTTGGAGTACAACAGAGTGGGGTTTTTTTTTCTTAACAATGCCAGAAGTAACTACTGAACACTCCCCGAAGTGGTCAGACTAAGCCCACAGATAAAAGCTGATGGGGAATGGCAGGTGTGTGGCACAGATAGCCACAAGAGACAATGACTGGAATGTGGAGGTGGACAGCGAAAGAAGTTGAAAGATAGGAGGACTTGTCAGATAGGGAAGAAATGAGATGGAATTCAAAGGAGAGAAAGGAAAAGGGGCACTGGGATGAAACAACCCCAAAAACCAAAATTGAGATCAGCATGGTTGTACTTAATTTGGCCATGCATATTTTGGGTATGCTTATTTAAGGAACAGCATTTTATCGCCTTAGTTTTAGTGAAATCTAAAGCCCTGAAAAGAAATCTCTTAGATACACATCTCCATAGACAAGATAGTACATACCACAACCTTTGATATACCAGTTGTAGGGCACTGAATCTCTTAGATACACTTCACAGACAAGATAGTACATACCATGATCTTTGATATACCAGTTGTAGGGCACTGAATCTCTTAGATACACTTCACAGACAAGACAGTACATACCACGATCTTTGATATACCAGTTGTAGGGCACTGAATCTTAGATACACTTGACAGACAAGACAGTACATACCACGACCTTTGATGTACCAGTTGTAGGGCACTGAATCTCTTAGATACACTTCACAGACAAGACAGTACATACCACAGCCTTTGATGTACCAGTTGTAGGGCACTCAATCTCTTAGATACACTTCACAGACAAGACAGTACATACCACGACCTTTGATGTACCAGTTATAGGGCACTCAATCTCTTAGATACACATTTCAGACAAGACAGTACATACCACAACCGTTGATGTACCAGTTGTAGGGCACTCAATCTCTTACACATTTTATAGACAAGATACATACCATGACCTCTTGTAGGGCACTGATTGAGACAGAAAAACAAGTCGTGAGTGTGATCAATCCTTCGACCCATCTCACCTGATGCGAGCATTCTACTACTAAGCTATTATCCTACACACCCGTGTAACAAAGTCAAAAAAGTTAAAAACGTGAATACCCACTTTGTAAACAAGTCTTCAAACATCTTCTGAGTGGACTGCAAGTCTTTGTCAGGATTCAGCACAAAGAACGTCTTGTCGGGGTTAACTCCCTTGACGAAGACGTTGTCCCCGGTTACAAGGGCACGCTGCATCTGTGTGTGGAGATGAATCAACGACGGGATTCTTGACACCTGCTGATCACTCAGTATTGGAATACTCTCCCATGGCAAGTGCTGCACCGCCTGTAGGAAAGAATAAAGTGTTTAATCATACCATAGCACTGATGTACTCTCCCATGGTAAGTGCTGTACCGCCTGTAGGAAAGAACCAAGTCATACTTAATCATACCATAGCACTGATATACTCTCCCATGGTAAGTGCTGTACCGCCTGTAGGAAAGAATCAAGTCATGTTTAATCATACCGTAGCACTGATGTACTCTCCCATGGTAAGTGCTGTATCGCCTGTAGGAAAGAATCAAGTCATGTTTAATCATACCGTAGTACTGATATACTCTCCCATGGTAAGTGCTGTTCCGCCTGTAGGAAAGAATAGTGTTTAATCATACCGTAGTACTGATATACTCTCCCATGGTAAGTGCTGTACCGCCTGTAGGAAAGAATAAAGTGTTTAATCATACCGTAGCACTGATATATTTTCCCATGGTAAGTGCTGTACCGCCTGTAGGAAAGAATCAAGTATTTAATCATACCGTAGCACTGATATACTCTCCCATGGTAAGTGCTGCACCACCTGTAGGAAAGAATCAAGTCATGTTTAATCATACTGTCATACTGATATACTCTCCCATGGTAAGTGCTGTACCACCTGTAGGAAACAAGTGTTTAATCATACCGTAGCACTGATATACTTTCCCATGGTAAGTGCTGTACCACCTGTAGGAAAGAATCAAGTGTTTAATCATACCGTAGTACTGATATACTCTCCCATGGTAAGTGCTGTACCACCTGTAGGAAAGAATCAAGTCATGTTTAATCATACTGTCATACATATATACTCTCCCATGGTAAGTGCTGTACCGCCTGTAGGAAAGAATCAAGTCATGTTTAATCATACTGTCATACTGATATACTCTCCCATGGTAAGTGCTGTACCACCTGTAGGAAAGAATCAAGTCATGTTTAATCATACTGATATACTCTCCCATGGTAAGTGCTGTACCACCTGTAGGAAAGAATCAAGTCATGTTTAATCATACTGATATACTCTCCCATGGTAAGTGCTGTACCGCCTGTAGGAAACAAGTGTTTAATCATACCGTAGCACTGATATACTTTCCCATGGTAAGTGCTGTACCACCTGTTGGAAACTAAGTCATGTGAGATAAAAAAAAAAACCTGCGATAGTTATTTATCATGGAATAAAATCTGCAGTACAAGGCATAGATTTAAAACATCTGTATCGCAATTTATCATTATTTTTATCTTTATTATCCCACTGCCCCCTTCCTTTTATTCCTTTGAATTCCATCTCAATTCTTCCCGATCTGGCAATTCGTTATATCTTTTAACTTCTTCAACTGTCCACCTCCACATCCCAGTCTATCCAACTGGGACAGGTATATGTCTCTTGTGGCTATCTGTGCCACACACCTGTCATTTCCCATCAACTTTAGTTCAGTGGTTACTTCTGGCATTAAGAGGCACTTGTAACCACCTACTATGCTACCCATCAACCGGCAGTCGTTCGTGGGTCAGACCAGCTTTATTAGTGGCCGAAGATAAGGATGCCAGGTGGGTACAGGGAAGTACAAAGAGACTGCACCCATGGAGGAAGTTGAGACAGGTAGGTGATGGTGTGGACAGCTCAGAAGACAAAGTTGGAGGAAACTGACAGACAGGGTTGAAACAGATTGAAATTGTGAGAGAAATTGAAAAGTTTTTTTAGACTGAGATAATGAAAACGGTAGGCAGAGGGATGATAGATGAGAAAGATGAATGAAAAAGTGAGCCAGCTTTGACGGGATTTGAACCACTGTCATCAGCTTGATTGTCCAGCAGCTTATCCACTAGACCACTGTATTAGAATTTATACTGCAAGCAGCGTTCGTACTGGCAGATTATGATGACCAAGTAAAGCAAAGCTATTAACTGCTTCTAGAAGTTCTCAACTGTACTGTCTAATAAAAGAAACACACTTTACCACATACCTTGTCTAATATGAGTAGAACGGGATGTCTTTTTGCCGACTGCAACTGATCGACGTTGAACGCAGACACGACTGTGACAAGTCTGGGGAAGTCCGGCGAGTGAATGGGGAGACTAACTAAAGCTGAAATCACACTGGCCAACTCTGTAATGCTTAATGTCGTCCTCAACTCAATCAGAGTCTGTCAACACAATGATGCAGACAAAACATTTATTAAATAATTAATAAAACAAGTATTTTGAGAGTATTGCTAAAGTAATACATGTCCCTACCAGGCCCCAACAAATTTTAATATCTCCTAACTTCAAGGGCCATAACTGCCAAAAAAAATGGTAAATTGCCTTAACAATCAGACTTGATCTGTAACAGTCCTGGATTTATCCGGAATATTTCACCAGGGTCCCGTGCCTGATGGCATTGGGAAAGTTAGCACGAGTAAATCATACTTGGGATACGTTTACAGGCCACTCAATGATGTTGTTGAATTGGACAGACATAATTAAATATATATTTGGGAAGTTTTTAGTACACAAATTGTTAATTTTCAGTGCCACTTTCTTTTTGAGAAGGGGCCTATGTTCAGACCCACAGAACACCTGGATAAATACATGACAGTTCATGATAAACCTACACACAAATTTTCAACATAATATCTCGAGGCATTGTCAAAACAAAACATCTGGAAAAACTGTATGAGGGACAGACGAATGGACAGACAGACAGACAGAAGAGTGACGGATGAAGCCCATAGTCCCACTTTGGTTGAACCAGTAAAGGACTAACAAGCATTTTTTGAATACTGTTAAAGGAATACATGTCCCAGACGAGGCTGCACAAAGATCAAAGGATAAATTCCATTTATGACAAGCCTTGAACAAATTTCCATGAAAATTAAACTTGATCTGTAACTCTGCATGACAAAGCTATCCACAAAATATCAGCTCAATATTCACAGACACTAAAAAAAAAAAAATTCTGTAAAACTGTATGTGGGACAGATGGAGAGACACACGGATGGAGACACAATAAAAAGTCCCCTCTGGTTGGACTATAAGGGGACTATTATTATAACAGAAACCAGAGACGGACATATGGTGTAGGGTGTTTGTTATCCTTGAAAGTTCTTGTTTGAGGAAAGTAGAGGGCAGAGTTCGACAAATCCGCTAGCCCGACACCTGGGGCTGCTGCTTTTTAACACAGGGCTAGTGACAAATGCAAAACCACTTGCTTAAAAACCAAACAAAATAAAAACACCGCTAGCTCACAATGTTTTTCCTCCACTGAGGTGCATTTGATAAATGTTATTCTGACATTGGTCATCGCATAATGTCAACAAATCAATAAGTACATATTAATATTCAACTTGAACTAAATTTCTATAAAATGCAGTAACAAGACGTTTTTACATCGTCAATTACAACAATACACACGATACAGACTTTGTTTCCTTTCCACTTTAAAGTTTCATGGGCAGGAAACAACCTTAATAAAACACGTGTTTTGATTGGTTGTACAAGTCACGTGGTAGTAAAATCTCGCACATGTCAACCAGGTAACTAAGTTGTGAATAGCCAGTCCCAATTAATTAAAAGGCTAGTATAACTGAAGTACAACCCCAGTCATGTTTAGAATCACTGTGTTTGTCTTATTTATCTATTGTTTTCTAATTTAATGCCTTGCTTACTTGCGATAGGGATGTTGGCAATCAGGGAACGCAATAACAGAGCCAGCTTTAATTTGTGTAGCAGTTTAGATAACGTTTCACATCTGTACAAGATAATACTTGTTTTTGTCTATCAATTAATGAGTTAAATCTTGCCAATATATTTGTTGATGTCTGTCTGACAATGGATATATTGCCCTGTAGGCTACATGAGCAACTGACATCACCGTTCCTGGTGACAATTCACTACCAAATACACTGACCAAGACCATGCATTATCGTGTTACATTGTATTGTGCATTAAATTCTTTTGTTTTGGGTGGTTAGAGAAAGGAGTTTGTTAAATTACTTACCCACTCCGGATGATGGGTGGGGATGGGGTGGGTGGATGCAACAGCAAAAACGGGACAATGGTTTAGGATCAAACATGACAAAATAGGGTTAGGTCATGCAGTTTTATACTCATGTACATAAAACAAGAGAAGAAAACAGGTCAGCTGGGTTTTTTTTAAAGGTAATATAGGGGTTGGGTTCCTTGAAACATTGTTGTTCAGCCGTATATAAAGTGTGTTGTAATTGATCAGAAATTTGGGCTAGTGCTTTATTTTAGAGGGCTAATGGAATTTACAAACCCACTAGCTCTGTGGCTAGTGAGGTTTTTTTTATAATTTGTCATACCCTGTCGATGGCTGTATCTACTGTACAGTGATGTCTATAAAGGTAATTGGATGTTTGTTATCTTTGAAAGTTCTTGTTTGAGGAAAGTCGGGATGAATAAATGTTTAACGGCTACTGAGTTTCACAAATGGTAAGTATATGAAAATGGAAGATGGTTGACCATCAATTAATTTGTTTTTTTTATCTTTCCACTACATACACCCAACACACAAAATCCAACAAACAGTACATCCTTGTATCTCGCTTCTTTTTTCTTTTTTTCACGAGTGGCACTCCCTTTTTTTCAAGAAAATACGGGTCCTGACCCAAATGAATATTTAATTTATTCAGAAATATGCAATACCCTTTCAAAAATTAAAGCTGACATTATCTTTAAAAAGCTGGAAACTGTATACCACAGTTAAATAAGCTCACTTTTCAGAATTCCAAATGAAAGCCTGGGTACTTTGTGAGAAAAAAAAATTCTGCACCCCCAACCCAAACCCCGAAAACTGAATAAAATAACTTAAAAAAAAAAAATCTGCCTCCAATAATAATATCTGCCTATGCTGATTCCTGCAAGTGTACTGAGATATATTCATTACAATATAACGTTATCCCATTGGTCGAAACATACCAATGTAAGTTTGTTCTTTTGTTGATGAACGTAAAAAATTAATTCGTCAGGGAACGTCACATCTGATGACGTCATTTTATATGGGCAAGTTGTCTTATTGAGCATTAGTGTTCATGGACCAATATAACAAAAAAATCATTCACAAACTTATGTGAAAACGGCTTTGCCAATTGACAGTTTGCAGATGATTTTTTGTTTTGTTTTGTTCATACCCCAACGAATGTAAAACAAAAAAGACAGTCCTTAAACCTCTCACCTCTGCTACGTCAAGTCCAATGTGCAGATCAAATTCTGCAGCTATTTTCTCTGCCAGATTCTCGGCAGCCGTTCTCAGCAGGTCTTCGTCTTCTTTGTCTTGCAGTGACCCGAGCAACAGACCCCTCCAGCAGCCCAGCCAACACGATTCCATGGCTTCAAGAACATCCTGTTACATAGTATATGAAGGAAATGTTTTATTTAACAATGCACTCAACACATTTTATTTACAGTTATATGGTTAAGGACCACACAGATATTGAGAGGAAACCCGCTGTCGCCACTTCATGGGCTACTCTTTTTCGATTAGCAGCAAGGGATCTTTTATATGTAACATCCCACAGACAGAATAACACACACCACGGCCTTTGATATACCAGTCATGGTGCACTGGCTGGAATGAGAAATAGCCCAATGGGCCCATGTTATGTAATAATAAACAGCCTTAAAGAGAGGGGTCAAAAATGGCAGTAGCCCGAACTCCCAAGGTTACATTTATTTGTTAAGGGACGGGATGAGCAAACTCAAGGCAAGATAAAAGGAAGGAAATGTTTTATTTAATGACGCACTCAACACATTTTATTTACAGTTATATAGCGTCAGACATATGGTTAAGGACCACACAGATATTGAGAGAGGAAACCCACTGTCGCCACCTCATGGGCTACTCTTTTTGATTAGCAGCAAAGGATCTTTTATACGCATCTCCCACAGACAGGATAGCACATACCACAGCCTTTGATGTACCAGTCGTGGTGCAATGGCTGGAGCGAGATCCACTGACGGGGATCGATCCCAAACCGACCGTGCATCAAGCGAGTGCTTTACCACCGGGCTAAATCTAGCCCCCCCCTCCCCCCAAAAAGGCAGGATAAAGACCACATTCCTAAAATGGTGAGCAAATACATGAAGGCTAAAATAAAATGTATTAAAATGTTGACTGCAAGGCAATGGATTTGCTACTCTCCTTTCCTGGCAAAATAAAAGTTTGTTTTTGTCTAATAACACCACTGGAACCAATTGATTGATTATCACCGATTATTACATTTAGTAATTTTGACATATTGTCTTAGAGAGTAAATAGCTCAATCGATCCCAAACTGACTGCGCATCAAGCAAGCAGTTTACTACTTGGCTACATCATCCCTGGCAAAGACACGATATAGTATTAACTGATGTTAATACAAATTTTTAACAAGACAAAATATTCCCAATGAAGATATGTCCATTCCATACCTGCAGTCTGTTATTCAAATCTCTTCTTATCTGCCACCAGACGTTTTTATCCGTCACCTTCATGCTGTCTCGACTTGCGGCCATGATGGAAGAGAACTCAGGAAGAATATTTCCACCCTGAAAAATATATACTCTTTAAAAAAAGTAGGGGAACCTGAAATATTAATGTTAATATCAACTATTAGACCGAACATACATTTTGACCACAGACATCCTAGTAAAGAACTTTCAGGTCTGTTTACGACACATCTGGGCAGCTCCAGAATAAACTGCTAGGGGAGAGGAACAGAGAACAATTTATTTTTCAAACCACCAACACACAAAATAAAATGTTAATTCTTTGCCTGGTAATATGGCATGGATCGTAAGAAATAAGACTAAAGAAAACTTAGATCAGTTTAATTTTCCATCCACACTAAACCTGACCTCCCACTTTTGGCATTTTCTCCTCCTGTCCCAGTCAAGCGCTTTATGGTAGTACTAAACAAAATAACGTCCGGCTGGGTCAAAGTTTGAGGTGCACCCAACTTTTGATGGAGCAGTTAACACCACAAGTCCTATCATTGGTGATAAATTTGAATGTGTTGGTTGTAAATATAACCCCAGTTTCATCTTGGCAAAAAATGTATGCAATTTTATTTCATCTAGTACCACTGTATTAAGTAGCCTTGTGCTTGAAACATGTATGAGGTACCTGCAAAAAAAACCTCAAATTTTTGTGCGGAACTAAGATAGTCATAGATACTACCCATTATCTCCGATATGAGCATCTTGACCCCCAATTTTTTTCTGATTCACTTTAAGTGTGTGGGGTGGTAGTATTTGTATCTGTGGTGTATACGTCGGTCGATACGCTGCAAGTAAGATTCTTAGCCACATATTTTACTATGGGGTTTGATTTGATAGTATAGATGCTTATTTCTCCCATCCTTAGCTATGCAAAACAGACCGATCCATGACGTCAGCCCATGCAGAATAAATCTGTCTTGCATGGGCTATGACATGACTGAATTTAACATGAGGAGTATTACGGCTTTCGTAATACATGACGTCATATCAATGCGACTTGGTTAGTGTTAGATTGATATTTTGTTATTAAAACCTTCATTATAAAAGCTGCAATATAAATGTTGTTAATTTGTGGTGTTAAATATTATTTTTAACACATGAAACAAATATAATAGTGTCATTTATTTATGATAAAACGGTCAAATAAAGAAGTTACGTTTTCAGTCATCTTTGTTTGTCCGTGTAAAACAATCGTTTATTTATCGCATGGATGGGAGAAAAAGACTCCATCATATGCGGTCATGTGGGATAGCAAAAAGTTCACCCAAACCTCGTCCTGGATCGAAATTTCCACCACCTCGGGTGTACTTTTTCTATCCCATGTGAACACAGATGATGGAAGTCTATTAGACTGGGCTACATCAGACCTGAAAAAAGAAACACATCCACAAATTCGTGCTTACCTGGGGTGTAAAATACCCGCATAACTCCACTGTGACAGGTTTGTGGCGAGACCGTAGACGGGTTAGGAACAAGCGAGATGGGTTGGCTGGTATCGCTACAACTGAAAACTGGCAGACTGTCCACTCTGAAAATTAACACCACACATCAAGAAATAAAAAACATTTTATTATGACAAAAAACTCACAAAATGTTTGGTTTAAGGTGTTGTTTGCCAAATGTCAATTAAATTTAATGTTGAGTATATGGTGAATATATTTAATTATAAATTACCCATTGGGCTATTTCTCATTTCAAACAATGCACCATGATTGGTATACCAAAAGCTGTGGCATGAGCTATCCTGTCTATGGGATGGTTTGTCTTGTTTAACACCACCAATAGAGCACATTGATGAATTAATCATTGGCTATTGGATGTCAAACATTTGGTAATTCTGAGCAATCACAGGAAACCATCTTCATTTTTTTTAATGCAGCAAGAGATCTTTTATTATGCACTTTCCCACAGACAGGAAAGCACATACCATGGCCTTTGACCAGTTGTGATGCACTGGTTGGAACAAGAAAAAACACAATCAGTTAAATGGATCCACCGAGGTGATTCGATCCTGCAACGTAAGCACCTCAAACAAGCACACAATTGACCAAGCTACATCACCCCTACCTACATCAAATTTACACCAGTAATGTTTGCTTCAAATTAAAAACCAAAAATTATCCCTTCCAACAGCAATGATTTTTAACCACCAGTAATGCCCTTGTCATATGGCAATTCATCTCATTGTTATCAGGGCTTCTAGATTAGGGTAGCCCCACTCCCATGGCGAGTGATATTCAATGTTGGGCTAATAAATAACTACTATTCCCATGCCAGACAGGGCTTCTAGATTATGGTAGCCCCACTCCCATGGCGAGTGATATTCAATGTTGGGCTAATAAATAACTACTATTTCCATGCCCGACGGCTAGCGGAAAAATAAGGGGTCAAATGTTGCAGTTAAGTCTATTGTGTAAATATGAATATCCTGACCCCACCCCAACTCCCAATGTCACTTTTTTAAAGGTCTATCTCCCTCTTTAGGTAACATATCTGATTATTACTAGTATTTAGTAAAATTGTATTAACTGAAAGAAAAGTAGGGCTAGTGAATTTTAATTGTGGCTAGTAAATGTTTTAAATCACCGATCCCATGGCTAGTGGATTTCATAAAAATTCTAGAAGCCCTGGTTATTGTTGCTGTTATTAATTTCGAGCCCTGAGACTAAATAGATCAATGTATGAAAGCAGGCCGTTATCTAGAATTGCATAAGCAGAAGTGACTTCTCTCTTCCCAGAAGAAAAGGGAGACATTTGATAAAAATAGGCGAAGTGAACATTTATCGGTACATTTCTTAATGTTTTGCCATGTTTCAAGTTCATTCAGAAAAATTCTGAATTATACACTCGGTTCTAATCGTAATATTTTAATATAAAATACTACTACTGGTAATAAAAGTTAAACAAAAAAATTATATATTTAATTAAAAATGTAGTATTTTCTGGCATTACTGGAATGAATGTGGCCGAGGATTAACAATGCTTGACTGGTCACTGCAAATAGCAAGACATGAGTTGATGTACAGTCTGGTACCAAAGTGAAAACACAGACCGACATACAGCGACAAGGTGCCAGGTGAGCTACGACAATAAACAAGGAAATGTTTTACTTAATGACGCACTCAACACTTTTATTTACGGTTATATGGCGTCGAACATATGGTCAAGGACCACACAGATATTGAGAGAGTAAACCCGCTGTCACCACTTCATGGGCTACTCTTTTTCGATTAGCAGCAAGGGATCTTTTATATGCACCATCTCACAGACAGGATAGTACATGATGTACATATCACGGCCTTTGTTACACAAGTTGTGGAGCACTGGCTGCAACGAGAAATAGCCCAATGGGTCCACCACGACAATAAACAAGTCAGTGTCTTGACATCTGTTACGTTATTTCATTTTCGAAACTGGATTAGGTCCAAAACATCACGGCGACTTCGACTTCTCACTACTGCTAGTAACTAAAAAAAAACATTCATTTCGGCGTCAAGATTAGGGCCTGATGTTGGGGAAAAGAATCCTCGAGCCTACCAGACGGAAGATTGTCGACCATGTCTGTAAAATGCTGCACGTCTTTGTCGAACCTCAGCTCCTGCCTCGCAGCGTCCACTTGTTTCAGCTCATCAGACGACTGCGTCTCGTCTTTCATCAGCTTCCTGAAACATTTACAGAAAAAAACAGAGTTCTAAGAAACAAAGCAGGTCTGTGAAAAGAACAATATTCTTGCATTAATTAATTCAATCTAATTAAATCTAGCTCCACTGGTTAATTACTATTACCAGTAGATCTAACAGCATTGTGTGGACTCCCATGTCCAGGTGACATTTCATCTATAAATAAGAATTTAAATATTGACCAATTACACTTCGCCTTTTATAGCGTTATTCGGGAGTGTACAAATGCTAAAAATATCGGGCGTGACTATTTATGCAATAGGCGAACTTGTTGGTCTATTTCAACATTGAAAAAACAGGGGGAAAGTGCAGTAATAAACTCTGGATTGTATATTAGTATAAACAGATTTTATGGCTATACCATCAAGAAATAGTCCAATGGGCCCACCGCCAGGGATCGATAACAGACCGACCACGCATCACGCTAGGTTCCGCCTCATGATACTAACAAAGCTTACCTTTCACAAAGTCCGGATGCTACAAAACAAACTTTACCTTTTTCTCTTTCCCATGTTGACGAGAGCCTGGTGTCTCAGCGTAATGGCCGACGCCTCTGCCAGGTAGAAAGCCGTTTTGTACGGATCTGACTTCAGATACTGCAACGCCAACAGTCGGCAAATCCGGGCATACATCAATGTTTTGGGAAAATGGCGAACTTGGTTGAAAGCTTTTTCCAGTGTCGAGGTCACACGGTCATGGTCTAGTTCTCCGCACGTGTCAGCTAAAATTAACGGATATAAAATGAACAACCAGTTACGTTAGACAACTAAAATAACAGAAATAAAATAAGTTAGACTGGAATGAACATACTGACGTTTACGGACCTACTGATCTTTACGATTGTATGTGATGGGCCTATTGATCTTTAATATTGGGACGGACCTACCAGTCTTTAAAACTGGCAAGCACCTACTGAACTTTAAGATTAAGATGGACCTACTGATCTTTAAGTTTAGGATGGACATACTGATAAGATTGAGACAGACCTACTGATAAGATTGTGACGGACCTACTGATAAGATTGAGACGACTGAGACGGACCTACTGATAAAATTGAAATGGACCTACTGATAAGATTGTGATGGACCTACTGATAAGATTAAGATGGACCTACTGATAAGATCAAGATGGACCTGATAAGATTGAAATGGACCTACTGATAAGATTGTGATGGACCTACTGATAAGATTGTGATGGACCTGATAAGATTGAGATGGACCTACTGATAAGATCGTGATGGACCTACTGATAAGATCGTGACGGACCTACTGATAAGATCGTGACGGACCTACTGATAAGATCGAGACGGACCTACTGATAAGATCGAGATGGACCTACTGATAAGATTGTGATGGATCTACTGATAAGATCGAGATGGAACTACTGATAAGATTGAGATGGACCTGATAAGATTGGGATGGACCTACTGATAAGATTGGGACAGACCTACCGATACGATTGAGATGGACCTACTGAGAAGATTGTAATGGACCTACTGATAAGATTGTGATGGATCTACTGATAAGATTGTGATGGACCTACTGATAAGATTGGAATGGACCTACTGATAAGTTTAGGATGGACCTACTGATAAGATTGAGATGGACCTACTGATAAGTTTAGGATGGACCTACTTTAGGATGGACCTACTGATAAGATTGAAATGGACCTACTGATAAGATTGGGATGGAACTACTGATAAGATTGTAATGGACCTACTGATAAGATTGGGACGGACCTACTGATAAGATTGGGACGGACCTACTGATAAGATTGGGACGGACCTACTGATAAGATTGAAATGGACCTACTGATAAGATTGGGAAGGAACTACTGATAAGATTGTAATGGACCTATGATAAGATTGTAATGGACCTACTGATAAGATTGGGACGGACCTACTGATAAGATTGGGACAGACCTACTGATAAGATTGGGACGGACCTACTGATAAGATTGGGACAGACCTACTGATCTTTAAGATTGAGACAGACCTACTGATCTTTAAGATTGAGACGGACCTACTGATCTTTAAGACTGGCACGGACTTGCTGAAAAGATTGGCACGGACCTACTGAAAAGACTGGGACAGACCTACTGATCTTTAAGACTGGCACGGACTTGCTGAAAAGATTGGCACGGACCTACTGAAAAGACTGGGACAGACCTACTGATCTTTAAGACTGGCACGGACCTACTGAAAAGATTGGCATGGACCTACTGATCTTTAAGACTGGCACGGACCTACTGAAAAGACTGGGACAGACCTACTGATCTTTAAGACTGGCACGGACCTACTGAAAAGATTGGCATGGACCTACTGATCTTTAAGACTGGCACGGACCTACTGAAAAGACTGGCATGGACCTACTGATAGATTGGGACAGACCTACTGATCTTTAACTACTGGCCAGACCTTGATGATGGGACAGACACAACCGTGCATTATTACTAACCTTTGTCAAGTTCCACACCATCCAAAGACATTTCACCCTCCGATGGTTTTCCAGCCTTTATTCCGTTTTTCACCTTACTGTTGAGTCTGCTTTTCATAACCGGCTGTCCATGTCCATCTGATTTTAGTGGTTTACCATCTGTACGAAGAATTTCTACAAAACACAGATAGCACTATAAGCAAAATGTTTGTTTGATGACATTGTTTAATCAATGGCTATTAGTAAAAGAAAGGAATGTGTGTTTGATGACACCCCAGCAGTGTTTAATCAATGGCTATTAGTAAAAGAAAGGAATGTGTTTGATGCCACCCCAGCACATTGTTTAATCAATGGCTATTAGTAAAAGAAAGGAATGTGTGTTTGATGACACCCCAGCACATTGTTTAATCAATGGCTATTAGTAAAAGAAAGGAATGTTTGTTTGATGCCACCCCAGCACATTGTTTAATCAATGGCTATTAGTAAAAGAAAGGAATGTGTATTTGATGACACCCCAGCACATTGTTTAATCAATGGCTATTAGTAAAAGAAAGGAATGTTTGTTTGATGATACCCCAGCACATTGTTTAATCAGTGGCTATTAGTAAAAGGAATGTGTCTGACAACACCCCAGCACATTGTTTAATCAATGGCTATTAGTAAAAGAAAGGAATGTTTGTTTAATGACACCCCAGCACATTGTTTAATCAATGGCTATTAGTAACAGAAAGGAATGTGTGTTTGATGACACCCCAGCACATTGTTTAATCAGTGGCTATTAGTAAAAGAAAGGAATGTGTGTTTGATGCCACCCCAGCACATTGTTTAATCAATGGCTATTAGTAAAAGAAAGGAATGTTTGTTTAATGACACCCCAGCACATTGTTTAATCAATGGCTATTAGTAACAGAAAGGAATGTGTGTTTGATGACACCCCAGCACATTGTTTAATCAATGGCTATTAGTAACAGAAAGGAATGTGTGTTTGATGCCACCCCAGCACATTGTTTAATCAATGGCTATTAGTAAAAGAAAGGAATGTTTGTTTGATGACATCCATCAGATTAATTTCTGAACATAAAGAAATGAAGGAAATATTTACAGTGTTCTTGCTGGGTGAAAATTAAAGGAGGGCGGCTACCTTAAAAAACTCAATAAAACGAAAAGCAAAAAAAAAGAGAGAGAGAAGAGCTTGGTTACCATATTGTTGTGTGTTGGTCGACTTTGTGGAAAGACATACTACTCATTGTTTTGCCTAAAAAACTTTTATACGAAATACAAACAGACTCATCTTTTAACTGAACCGAAGATGTCATCGGTCTGACATTAACGGGCAGTTCTGGTTTTGTTGAACTGATCAAAGTTTTAATATTATTATTTTAATAAAGATTTCAAGATATACAAAACACAATAAAGATGTTTGTAATGTGATCCCCTAATGTCAGATACATTTTTTGTTATTTCCATCGCATTGAATGAGTTTTGTTTTTGTAAAGGCGGTGTATATATTATTTGGCACCCAAGATAAATGATTTTAATGATAAACACTAGCACTTCCGTTGTTTTTGTAAGTCGTGATATCTCCCCAAAATGAAAATTTTACAATATTTTATAAAGAACTGCTGAATAAACAGAAATGACAAAGTAAAAATCATCAGTTACAACCAATTATATCTGCAATTGAGGACAAAATATCAGACAATAGTTAGTGGAAACAAAAGAAAGAATGACCGTTCTGACCACGTGACAAATTTAGCGCCAAATGAGGGAGGTTTTTCAATCCGAGATTGCCGAATGCGTAAAAAATAAAAATGTTTTCATTGCTCAAATAAAATATAACTTTTATTGTGTGTATTAAACATAGAACTGGATACAGGTATGGGACAAATTAGAGGCTGTTAAAAATACTGTTAAATTACTTTACAGTAAATGTAACTGTTTCGTCAATTGCTTTTTCGTACACAACGTGGCTTGTTTCCTTTGATGTCCAGTATGCAGACTTGGTTTTTTTATGTGTGGAAAAAAGTGCATTTGGAAATAGCGGAGATAGGTGCTGTACAATATAGTGCTGTAAAATAAAGAGGGGCGCAGAAAAATAAAGAAGGGCGGAGAATGTGAAAGGAGGGCGGCAAAATGCAATAGTGGGGCAGGCCGCCCAGCTTAAATGGAGCAGCGAGAACACTGATTTAATGACACCCCAGAATAAAAAAATGGATTGCCTAATGTTGTACGAAAGTTTGTTTTGTTTAACGACACCACTAGAGCACATTGATTAATTAATCATCGGCTAATGGATGTCAAACATTTGGTAACTCTAACTCATAGTCATCAGAGGAAACCCGCTACATTTTTCCATTAGCACTGGAACAAGAAATAGCTCAATGGGGATCGATCCCAAACCGATTGCGCATCAAGTGAGCGCTTTACCACTGGGCTACATCCTGCTTAAACTATAGAACTATTAACCAGAGCGAGAGGATATGTAATCCACTACTGCAGTAACACCCTTCTTTGAACACATGTTATAGGAGATGGAAAAAGGTAAAGGGAGATGGAAGAAGATATAACTGGAATAAATTAAATACAATGGATTTCTTTTCTGATTTTTATAATAACAATAAGTCTCAGTTTAAAACCACAAGGCTTGATTATAGTGAGAAGATTTTAAACTTTAAAAACATGTTTTTTTCTCAAAGCACAATGTTGGACATAACCAGTACAGCCCTCAATTTTAATACACTAACCATCAACATTCTCTGTCTGGGTTATTTCAACACTCTTCGCTTTTGTTGTTCTTTTCATGGGAGCAGCAGACTGTTTTCTACCTTTGACAGTCGTCTGTTCCTTGGCCTTGGCTTTGGTCTGTGGTTTACGATCGGCCCTGAGAAGTTCTGGTGAATCGAATAGATATTCTGGAGCATCCAGTTGCTTCAAAGACAGGGATTGCTTTCGGTGACTGTGCAGCAAGAGTGCGTTTTTCGTGACGTTACTATCGTCAATTCTATGGATGTCACACGGACCAAGTTTATGTAGGTCACAATCACAGAGTTTATGAATATCACAACTGACAAGTTTCTGAAGGTCACAACTGTCAAGTTCCTGAAGGTCACAACTGTCAAGTTCCTGAAGGTCACAACTGTCAAGTTTCTGAAGGTCACAACTGTCACGTTTCTGAAGGTCACGATCTCCAAGGCTGCTGAATACTTTCGATGATATAGATTCTGAATGTAATGGTATTTCAAAAGACTGGTGTACATTTTCAACATTGACCTCGCAGTCTTTAGAACTATCATCTGGTAAACCTGGTCTTTCAATACAACAGACATCCTCATCATTTGGAATCCTCTCATCAAAATCTCCGACCGTTCCAACATTGTCCCATCGTACGTTTTCCTTCTCGTCCCCCATCTTATTCGCTCTCCCTCTCGTTTTGGGTTTGAGTGGTCTTTTCCGACCTCTCTGAACACCCGACTTGACTTTCCCTCTGGAAGCTGGCGAATCAATCTCATCAAAGTTGTAAATCGATGCCGAATCGACATCAGAAAAAATTGATTTTGATTCTGTTTTCGCAACATTTGTAACATTCGAGCGTGGTAGTTTTGTTTTGGTTTCAGGTTTAGCATTAATTTTTTTAACACCCAATTTCGTTAATTTCTCAGTTTTTATAGGTTCAGATGAATTAATATCTATGCTGTTAGAAGAAATATGTGTCGGAACACCTGTTTTCCGATCGAGCACTGATGATTTGTCATCAACCTTTACACCAGTCTTCACACTTCTTGATTCAGTGTTGCTACTCCCAGAAGCCTTCACACTTCTTGATTCAGTGTTGCTACTCCCAGAAGCCTTCACACTTCTTGATTCAGTGTTGCTACTCCCAGAGGCCGCGTCTACCCGTTTTGTTGGTCGTCTTAATCTTAGCTTCGATGAACGTTTACAATCTGAAACTGGATTCGGATCGTTCTTTGGTATTAAAACACGAGATTCGTCAACTTTTCCTTTCACAGCTTCCTCTGTAACTGTTTCAACCGTCTTCACATTTTGTTCCTTTGTCGTCTCCACATTTTGTCCCTTTGTCGTCTCCACATTTTGTCCCTTTGTCGTCTCCACATTTTGTCCCTTTTTCGTCTCCACATTTTGTTCCTTTGTCGCCTTCGATAATTTTTTATTTACTGACTGTGCCCGTTTAGTCCCTCTCCCTTTAGGCTTTGTCTCTGTCTTAAAATCATCGTCATTGATGTCTTCAAGATTCTTAAGTTCTGTTGATGTCCGACTGCGAACTGTGACATGTTTTGAAGGATCTGACGACACAGGTGTTTGATTAACGGACGATTCCTGGAGAGCAGAATACGATGAACAGCTTCCGTCACCATTCACAGATCGTGGCGTGCTACTCAGAGAATTGTCGTCGTCACCCTGAGGTTGAAAATCGCCACAACTCTTAGTTGGAAGACGTTTGTCCCGATCCGACTTCCTCCTGATGGGGTTATAGGGGGAAAAGTGACCAGTGGGACAGGCCTTGATATTATCTTTTTTGGCTTCCTTTTTTGAGTTTTTTCTTGTTTTCGTCATTGGGCATACGACGTCGTTGTCACATCTAGAAGATGAAGTAGTCTTGCTTTTCGTGTTTAGTCTTTTGGAAGAAATACTCTTTGTACCGACAGGTGTATCGAACACGTTTTCGAGATCCTTTTGATGCTTTGCACTTCTGCTATTTTTCAAGAATGATTTTTCAACCAGTTTATCGACCGAATCCTTCATCAAAACAGGTATGTCACAGTTATCTATCAACATTGTTGTACGACTGTTTTCAAGATCTTTTTTGGATTTTCCGCTTTGAACATTATTTTTCACAAATTTTACCACCACTTCATCCATCGATTCCCTCTTCACACCAGACTTGTTGTCACAGTTGTCTACCGACGATCTGTTTCCAGAAGGCGATGACGATGACGTCTCTTTCTCTGTCAAAGCATTTTTAACACTAAGACTTTCTTGCAAAGAACTCAACACACTGCTCACATTGCCAACATCCATGTCGACATCCGATTCAGTTTTGACGTAGCTATCTTCAAAGAGCCGACACCGAACCATTTTATCGGTTATCTCGGACACAGAGTCGTGCTGGTGTTCTTGGGTCACGGTGAAGGTCGGGTCAACCTGTGGAGTGACATGGTATGTCCCGACCTTCTGCATTTCGGCTTGAATGGCGAGAAAGTGTATCTGAGCGTTGTGGAAAGAGTCGACACAGCAGTTTTCACCAAGAAGATCAGTAGCCCGGTCTGTATGAACCATAACAAGATCGGGCTTGTTGTCATGGAGATCGATCTCAGCTAGCAAGCAATACACTTCAACTTGAAGTGAAATCGTTTTCCGATCTCCTTTCAGCTGCCGCTGCAACAGATGATACAGCTTCTTGTTCTGGTTTTGTGTAGCAAACTTCTTCAAAGCAGAAACACTTTCGATCGCTTTAGTCAGTTTCGACAGCACCATTTCATTCCCATTTTCAATGAGACGTCTTCGACGATCGACTTTGTCGTCAATTGTTCTCAGTTCTAAACTTGATTTCTCCGTCAGTCCATTGAAGAAGAAAACTTCTGCCAGAGCTAAACTGTGCAACAATGACAAACTCTGAGCGATACGATCGCCGCAGAGCGAACATTTACACCCCGACACGTGATCACCAATCTGTAAAGCACCACACACGCTTGGCGACATCAGACTGAAAACCGCGTCGTCTTCTATCTCTGGAATCACCCCTGCATCGCGAACACTCTCGAATTCTCCCACACTTCCGAGTATCTCCCGTTTGCTCTTCAGTTGCTGAACATCCTTAATAACATGGGTACCAGCACGAATGTGTGACATGGATTTAATGACTGGTTTTCGACCCATGCTGTGACCCGTCTCTGGGCTGAGTATTGACGCAACTTCAGTTAGCAGACGAACTGCTTCATCTGTCCCACCCGACACTGAATGAACTCGAGATATCTCCAGTAAGAAGCGGGAATACCTGAAAATAAACAAAGTACAAGAATATTTTCTTTCGGGAAACAAGAATTTGTTTGCAAAGACACTTTGAGGTGTATTTTTGTTTTTCTATATTAAAACCATTAAATAAATATGGTACATACCATCGATGTATACACATGGCCTATGAGATTAATTTAATATCTACCTACAATCGAGTTATACATGACTGAGATATATGTCATAGCTACCTACCTTCGAGGTATACACATGACTGTGAGATACATTTCATATCTACCTACCATCGAGGTAGACACATGGTCTGTGAGATATATTTAATATCTACCTACCATCGAGGTATGCACATCGCCTGTGAGATTTTGATGCCTTCTCGTAGGTAGCAACGTGCATCCCTTGCCTCTCCAACATGCCGGTACAACTGTCCCAGATGAAGTAGTGACTCCAAAAGTTCGGCCAGGACACTCCACTTCTCAAAGGAATGAAGTTCTAGAGAAAGAAATCAGCACAAAATCCATTCAGCAGCATAAAAAATATAGATCACTGTAAATCATAAACTATTAGTGATCTTAAAATGTAACGAAATCCACCTAAGTGACATACAATTTTATACAAGGACATCATATCAGAAACTTACAAAAACAAATAAATTCAAGTTATAAGGATTACCTGAAATAAAACTCTTGATCAATAACATGTAAGCACTGTTGTCTGTTCAGTTAATCACCATCAAAACAAGCACACAAAAGTTGTCCGGAACAGACTGTTGTAAGTCTCTTTAAATTTAGCGTCATGAAATATTTGCGTCTTGTATGACCTCACTAAATTCGCTAACATTTTACGCTCTCTAACATTTCATGATTTACAGTAATATACATGTTTGTGTGTTGCACTGGGTTTACGAAAAGAGTGTCAAATGCATATGGTCATTTAAAATGCAGGATTTCAGCTGGACATTCAGTTATTAGCAATGTGGTCAGAACATATTTCTACACATTCATGATTCAGTTATCCAAACAACTAATAAAATGTTAGATCTACAAAGAGAATATGATTTTGGAAATAGCTTCTTAGCAATATATATATATATATATATATATATACTACTCAACTTTTGCTAGGGATATAAAAATTTAAGGTCATGATAAACAATTTGTGCACAACTTAAATTTGTGTAACATGCCATCAACGACACTGAGTTTTGGAAGTTCTATACATCACCACAGTAACACATGGCTACAATTAAACCATGGATCCATGGAACACAATAAATGCAGTTGTTTTAGTTGACATGGTTTGTTTTTTCAAATATCTTTAGCAAAAGTTGAGCAGTATTTCACAAATTCAACTCTTAATTTGCAATGGGCTGACAATTGAAATACTAAAAATTAATCACAAAAAACCCAGGAACTTCGAGTTTACTGCCAAAGCAATACATGTCCCCTACCAGAAACAACAAATGTTGTTATTTCCTAAATTTAGGGGGCCATAACTCTGAGAAAAATGGGTACACTGCCATGAAAGTCAAACTTAATCTGTAACAGCAGGCTATAAAGCTATACACAAAATGTCTGAACAGTGTTTCGAGGACTTGTGAAAAAAACAAACTCATCCAGAAAACTGTATGTGGGACAGACAGACAACAAAACAGAGATGAAATTTATAGTCCACTCCGGCTGGACCAGGAAACTAATAAATGTAAACCTTTTGCAGAGTTGTTGCCCTTGACAAAATCCCTCCCTAGTAAGAACTGCACCACCCCTGTATGCGTCCTGACGGCCTCGTGTGCCAGGTCAAGGGGAGACAAGTCAGAGGGTGGCCGTGTATGATGGTAGAAGATTCTGGACAAGAGGCGTTTGCGCTTGCCATCCAGGAGAAACGCAGACCAGCCCTTATTGCTGTCAGAGATAGGGTCATTCTCAACAGTAGAGAAACTGGCAGCTACCTAGAAAATAAAAAATAACCAAAAATAATAATAATAAAGATTTTTTCATTTATAGAAGGTAGCTCAATGAGTTCCAGACTATTGTCCCCTGAAGCCTTCTTACTAATTATAACAACAATGATAATCATATCAAGTATTAAATAATGTGCATTATTTCTGCTACAATTAATAGTCCAACATTTAGAAATGCAAGTTGTGATGTAAGAATTGACAGTATATATGTTACCTAACCAACCACGGCCCGTGCTTATAAAACTTTAAAAGTCCAGACTCAATCTCAAATGATGTCACACGCGTACAATTTGTATGGCGTTGCCATGACATTAGTGTCTCAGACTCTATTAGAGTCTCAAGTCTAGACTCTAAAAGTTTTATAAGCACCAGGCCAGATATTTATTCAGGCATTCTGCGGTACCAAAAACAGGCCCCATCCCAAAAACAACTGGCTATTAAAAATTCCAAATTTGTAAATATTTTGTGATTATCCGTTTTGATAAATTAAGTTAATAGTGCACTGCCAACATTCAATGGCCTTAAAGAAATCCTACCGAAAAATCCTGGATACAAAGCTGTATTTCTTTTAAAAAATGACAGTACAAGGCTTGAAATGGGAAATATAATATAAAATAAAGGATAGCACGGGGCGAGTCGAGGGTTTGGTCTAGTGTGTGAAATATGACCTCTGAGATGGAGTTTAGACAGTATGGAATTAAAATATAACAGAATTAACAGTTAAATAGCAGATGAGATAATCGTACAAACATGTCGCTCTTAATTGGTGTTCTCATCACGCAATTAGTCGTACCGACTTGTCGCATGTGATCGAATCGTACTGTGAGAACACCTGAATTGGAATGACTTTAGTCTTACACGACAAATCGTGTCGGAATCGTACCGATTAGAACATGTTCTATTTCTCACGACAAATCGTAAGCTCTCAGCCAATCACATCACATTAAGGTACAACCGTTTAGTTTTGTCACTTCCATGTTTTTTAATTTTTGCTTATAAATATGTCAAAATGTCCGGATTTCATGGGTCCATAAAACCTATTGTCCAGATGTGGTCAATAATTGTTTTGTTACATAATACCATCAGTAAATTGTCTACATTCATGGTTTCTTTATTTCAGTGCAAATTTGTAGGCACTTACATTTCCTGCAAAATACTTTTAAACTGACGAGCTTTGTCCGACGTCATCAAATGTTCCCCAACACATGATTCGAGTCACTATGACAAATTGCATGCGACAAGTCCGTACGACTAATTGCATAATGAGAACGCTGCTTTAGAAGAAAAAAAAAGACCTGTGACTTTTGGGAGATTTTTCGCAGGTGAATTTCTATTTCACCTGTCAAGTCTAACAAATGGACTGCTTTTCACAGGCCAACATTTTGAGCCCTGCAGTATATAGGTTACTTTGACGGGACGTAGCCCAGTGGTATAGCGCTCGCTTGATGTGTGGTCGGTTTGGGATCGACCCCGTCAGTGGGTCCATTGGGCTATTTCTCGCTCTAGCCAGTGCACCACGACTGATATATCAAAAGCTGTGGTATGTGCTGTCCTGTCTGTGGGATGGTGCATATAAAAGATCCCTTGCTACTAATGGAAAAAATGTAGCGAGTTTCTCTCTAGGACTGTGTCAAAATTACCATATGTTTGACATCCAATAGACGATGATTAATAAATCAAAAACAAACTTATAGGTTCTTGCAAAGGCTAAGTTGTGTGGTAAGAATTGACAAATATAGGTTACCTGACCAACACAAAGCTGTAGTTGTGCTGTAATATTTAACATACATATACTGACGTCCAAAAGAAACTTTACATACAGAAAATTTTCATAATTTGACAAATATTGTTGCTTATTGAAAAGAACCAATGAAGAAACCACCTTACAAACACTAAATGCATGTATCAAGAACTGCATTGTGATGTTTAGAAAGTGCGTTTTGTTTAATGACACCACTAGAGCACATTCATTAATAAATCATCAGCTACTGGATGTCAAACATTTTGTAATTCTGACATGTAGTCATCAGAAGCAACATGCTACATTTTTCCTAATGTCAGGTCAGGTCATAGGGTTTTACGTACACATTCAGAACAAGCTGTTGTAGCGCACGCCTGTCGTGGGCACAAGACAGGAAAGGTGGGGGGAGGGGAGAGGAGGGACCGCCTGTACTGGCAGGTGCAAGGGAGCACCAGCAGCCTGATCAAATCGGTAGCAGGCGGGTGGTCCTAATGTAGCACGGAATCTTTTATATGCACTTTACTACAGACAGGAAAGCACATACTACGGCCTTTGACCGATTGTAGTACACTGGTTGGATGTGATGTTTAGATGTGAACTGCATGATACTTTCATATCCCACAATACCGCGCTTTTTTTCACTAATACAATTTCAAGCCTTGTAAAGTAGTTTTTTGACGTCTGTATGTTACCTGACCAACACAAAGCTGAAGTTGTGCTGTAAGAATCGACACTGCCGCAGTCTGTTCCTCTGAGAGGGTGTTACTGTCTCGTAAAATGAGGCGGCTGGCCAGATCAAAGAAACCTTCATCAAGCAACGCGCTGGCGAGTTTGTCCGACACTTTTAGAAGACTCTCGTGGATTCCTTCGACCACTGAGCACACCCTCAGTGCAAGAATCAACACACGGATTTCTTCCACTGGCTGAAATCAGTAATAAATCCCAATATTATAAAACTTTATTAACAAAGTACTGCAAAAGGAGAGGAATTTGTTTGACCTTTTGAATACTGCAGGCAAGATATCTTGTCCGACGTCATGCATGCCAAAACACTGTTTACCACATTCAGTTCATTCACTAATTCATATTTCCCATCGTTTTGCATATGTGACTGATGAGAAAATAGCTTTGATTGAGACTAAAATCGTTGCTTTACTTCTTCTTTTTTTTTGGGGGGGGGGGGGGAGGGGGGAGAAATAGTTGAAAAAATGGCTTTCGACAAGTATTTTTGCTTGGCAACAATGGCCGCTGATTGCAGTAATTTTGAGGAAAGTGATAGCTGATTGAGACAGCTAATTTGATAGTATATATTTCCGTTTTACCAACAAATGAAAATACGAAATATTTGGATAAAGATAGTGACTGGGAACGATGACCGTAAATACCAGACAAGTTTAGTGAGTAATTTTAAACAACATTAACAGAGAGACAAACAGGCATAAACAGAGAGAGAGAGAGAGAGAGAGAGAGAGAGAGAGAGAGAGAGAGAGAGAGAGAGAGAGAGAGAGAGAGAGAGAGAGAGAGAGAAAGAGAAAGAGAGAGAGAGAGGGAGGGACAGAGGAAGGAGGGGAGGGAGGGGGAGAGAGAGAGAGAGAGAGAGAGAGAGAGAGAGAGAGAGAGAGAGAGAGAGAGAGAGAGAGAGAGAGAGAGAGAGAGAGAGAGAGAGAGAGAGAGAGAGAGAGAGACAGAGAGAGAGAGAGAAAGAGAGAGAGAGAGAGGGAGGGACAGAGGAAGGAGGGGAGGGAGGGAGAGAGGGGGAGAGAGAGAGAGAGCAAGCAAGCAAGCGAGAGATGGGCTTTTTTTTGGTCGAATTAAACCAAACAAAATTCTTCTCATATTAGCATGACTGCCAAACAGCAAACAAATCAATATGAATTTTTACATCGAATTACAACTAATTTTACAGGTAGAATGAATGGAAATACATGGTAAAAAGGTCTCAGGTTAGCACATTTTGTCCAAATATCTCTATTGTTTTTGCACAAATTTGAGGACTTGCTCCAGCACTAGGGAGGCAGTTGCCCAGTTTCATATGCTTATGAGTATTATTTCAGCTGATCCAACAACTTCACACTTATGTCGTTAATATGAAACATATTTGGGTTTTGCAACATTTTAACATAGCAATTATTTTATGATTTACAGAATTTGTTTACCTTTCTACACAACTTGAAGATTGCCGAACACACTAACATGGAGTTGAGGAGAGATTCCTGATCCAGACCACCGTCAAGAGACTCGGTCATTCCCGTTTCCCACAATTCCACGGCTCTCGACAACCAGACAGACTCCTCCTCGGCAACCGGCAAGGTGTATAACTTTACATCTGACTCGATATTGTCAACATCTTGTTCCTCTTCTGTTTGATCCGAGTCTTGATCACTTTTTGATTCAATCATCTTAAAAAAACAACAGAAGGAAAAAAGTTTTGTTTTGTTTAACAATTGATAGGAGAGAAAAAAAAGCCCATTAGTTGTATGGATTCACCTAAATGCTTCAATCCTGCGACACTGGCAGTGGCACCTCAAGCGAACACTCAACTGACTGAGTTAACTAAATCCTGCCGAAAAAAACTTTTAAATACAAGCTCTCTGTTTTGAATTCCAACACTCAGTATTATAAGATGTTTTACATTCCAACACTAAACACACAGGATCTAGCTCAGTCAGTAAAATTTTCACCCAACATGCTTGGGTAATAGGATCGAATCCACTCAGTGGAATCATTCATTAATTGGTGTTTTAAACTTTTAAAGGCAGGCTCACTGTTTTGAATTCCATCACTCCGTATCATAACCCGTTTTGAATGAATGAATGAATGAATGTTTAATGACACCCCGGCACAAAAAACACATCGGCCATTGGGCGTCAAACTATGGTAATGCAAACAAATAATGTGATGATCAACATCAATACAAGAATTCAAGATCCAAATAAAAACAGTGTAAAGAACTGTGCAAAAATACAAATATCACAGATAGATACTGACTTTGACTCAAAATTTCAATTTTGTGCTGTATTGGCCATTCTCAAAGAGAATGTTCCACCCCTGCATCACGGTGAAGTTACAGCACGCGCAGGGGCATAACCTGTTTTGTATTCCAACACTATAAAAGTGTGGGAATTAGCGCAGTCGATAGAACCTTCGCCTGAGATGCTCCGGCTACAGGATCGATTCCCCTCAGTGGAATATTTCTCAGGTTGGGTTTTTAACATGATCCTTGAACTACTATAAACTAAATTACTGCTACATGTAGGTAAATTCCAGAGTCCAATTTCACAAAACACTGTAAGCCTGCAAGCAAACGTAAATCTACAACTAAACCACAATTCTTATTACTATTATAGTTAAAAAAATATAGATTGAAGAACACGTATTTCATTTTCTGTTGTCCTTAAAATACTCCAGCTTCCGTAACGATGTAAGTTTCTGCGTGAAATTGATGCCAAACACGTGTAAACGCACGAGCAGTATAACTGCTAGTCGTAGACGTAAACCTACATGTTTAGTGAAATGGGCCCCAGTTCAGGCTACTAAAAACACTTTGGGCCAGTTTCTCGTGCCAGGTTTATCAGAGGGTTATGGAAACCCCAGGTTAACCCATGGGTTATTTAGATTGCACGTGCCCGGGTTTCAGTAACACCAGGCTAACACCAGGTTACAATTGCACTGCGCGATAAACCTGCTATCGAGCTGGTTTTTCTCTGGGTTGTCTACTTGAGATGGAACAATTTTGCCAATATCGGCGGGCACGTATTTTCAGGGACCGTTTGGAACCATTAGAGATGTATGATGATGTTGAATGTCTAAAACGGTATCGGCTAACGCGACCAACGGCTTTACATTTAATCGATCTCGTGCAGGGCCGTAGCTAGGATTTTTTGTTTGGGGTGCAACTGAGTATTTAATAGTCTAAAACTCTTCAAACAGTTAAGAAGAGAATTTTCTTTAAGTTTCTATAATGCTTTCCGGATTTCCCCCCCCCCCCCCCCCCCCCCCCACTAGCTATGGCCCTGAAGTGGACATCTGAAATTATACGATACGATATTAATTAATACTTATTATTATAATAGTTTAACATATGCTAAATTAGCAGACTCCTCTGTATGTAGGGTGCTGTCATCATCAAATGGATTAACCATTTCCACAAATTCACTAGGAATCATGCCTTGAATTGTATAGCTCATGTCGTCAATGTCAGCCATAGGTGATCCACTGCCAGTCCCTTTCTGATGTTTCTTCAGCTGGGATACATCTTTTTTGGCTTTGCACTTCAAACGTTTCCAAAGTTCTTTCAGTTGTCCCAGGTCTCATTTTACGGAAGACTGACTATTGAATTTTTTAACTATTTCATGCCATACATTTTGTTTCACAAAATGTGTTTTCATATCACTTTTTTTACTTTCAATTATTTTAATATTTGCATTAATCAGATCTATCAATAGACGTTTGTCATCTTCACAGAAGTTTTCTTTTTTTTGACCTCTAGTTTCAGCCATTGTGAAGATGTAACATGCATGTAGTGGATACGATGGTTTATATACCTTCCAAGCGAAGAAAACCAGGGCCCACAACATAGTGGAGCCATGGGGGCCACCCCTTTCCATGGTTCTTGTATTAGGAAGGTTAGAAATGTCGCATTTGGACACCTGAACATTAAAAATAATTATGTGGGGGTGGGGGTTGGTGGGGGACATGTCCCCGAAATTCTTAACAATTTCGGCCTTTTGGGGAAATATAATTTTCACCACCACCCCGGGCAATTGCACTGACAGTGACCCCCACTTTCAAATCCACTCAGCGAACTCTTCAGATAACCCATGCAAAACCCGTGGTTTTCATAACACGTCTATAACCTAAGCATGTGAAAAGCTGCCAGTCCATGGCTACAGGCTAAGGTTTTCGGCGTGTTACGTAGCCCCGGGTTAACCTAAGGTTATACGATAACCTGGTGTTACTTAGCACGAGCACGAGAAACTGGCCCTTTGAGTATACAATATTCTTGAAAAGAAAATATATGTAACTTTAGTAATTAAAATACAGATATAGCAGCATACCAAATAGCACTTCTTCAATATTTCAAAATGTTAGATAACCGGAAGTCAGTTTTACTCAGGTAACCGAACAATCAATTATATGAATATAGTTCTCGTATCCGATTAGTTAGGCCTACCTAATCCTAAAACACTTGAACTACGGTTCTGTGCTACACTGGTGGTTCAAAAACATAAATTGATTGTCACTTTCATTACCGATATATAGTACTTTTAATTTTAGAATGTAATTGTTCACCACGTAACCGATTGGCAATTCTCGTGATTTTAAAGTTGCCTAACTGACACACGAACAAAACAACGGTTCTCGTGAAATATTCTGCCCTGTTTGTCTTGATAAGTGTAAATCTGCTCAGACAAGTAAAATGTACCTCGATGGTCGTTCTGTGGACCAGTACAAAATGTTCAATGCAGTTTCATTTTGAGCAATCAAAAACATTATCCTTGCACTTGATTGAAACTAATCATTTATTTGGACAAGTAAACATATTGCTGGACAAGTAAACATATTGCTGGACAAGTAGATTTCTAGATTGTCCGGTGGACTAGTGAAACATTCTGCTTATTTCTATCGCTATACCGATATTCTGAACAAGAATATGTATTTAATATTAAATTTTAAATCTCCGCTAAAAAGACAGGTTCTTTCAATCGGAAATGTTGGACGTTGTCGTCTAACTCACCTGTCTGCACATATCTTCATGCGTCAGGATAAACTTCCACAGGTTTGCTTCTCCAAGAAACATGCAAGACACACACGAAGAGCTGGCTTCCAAAAGATCTATTACGTCATTAACAAACTCTTTAGGAGATCTGTAAGATGAACAAAGTTTGTTTTGTTTAATGACACATCAAAAGCATATTGATTAATTATCAGCTAACATGTAGCCATACTTGCCAAATGATATCAATCAATCACTAATTTCTAATATTCTCGGAGCCAAATTCTCTTATACCCCGTCTGTAATTTCCAACATTTTCCAGCCACCCCAGTTAATGCTAAAGCAATAATTAGATTATAAATGACATTGATAATCAATCAAGTATACATAATTAATTTTATTTTTACTATAAAATACACTATTTCAATACTTTTAAAAGCTGCAATGTTGAACTCGGCCACCTAATTATGGTTGTGGTGTTATTGTATTAATGCGCGATTAGCAACAGTTGTTTTTTATTTTTAATATTTTTATTTTTTTACTACATACATTTCTGATAAAAAAAAGTTTTTGTTTGTCTTATTAATATCTGTTTCAGACAATTTCGTATTACAAACATTTGAAGTTAAAAACTCATTTATCGATGGAACTATTTTTCGTCACTGGCAAGTGGTTTCGTTCGCGTCCGCATGGTACGGCTCCGTTAATAAATTGTTAACAATTATTGTCTGGCGTTATTTTGATTATTTGGCTATATGGTTTAACATGTCGGCAAGATAAATTCGTGGTAGAAGCATCTCTTGGGGTATATGGCTTCTACTTCGAGCCTTCGGCTTGGGGTAAAAGAACACACAGAGGGTACATAAAAAGCCATATACCCCTCGTGAGGCTTCTACAACTTATATTATGTTTTTGGTGTTACTGAAGAAAATATTTCATCCTGTAAACAATTACTAATCCTAAGTCGTCTATATAAGTAGCAAAATGACTGAAATGCGGCTGTTTTATAATGAGAAAATATATTAACAATGTAACTGTTTATATCCTCAGAAATGCTTTGCATATACTGAAGTCAGTCATGCATACATGTAATTTAAAGGTAAATTTCCCAAGAAGGGCTCTATATGAATAATGAAATTTGGTACACACTAAACTACATCACATTAGCTATAAATTGAGCTCAGTTTCAGGATTTTTGAAGTTAACCCACTTTAGGTTTTTTGTCATTGAAAATGTTCCTGATTTCGGAAGGGTGTTATTCCATAACTAAACACTACATAGATGTAAAACTTTACAGTTATACTGTGATTGGGGTGGACTTCATAGATAAAAAGAATTATGTGTATGCAGTGAATGTAACACACTGTTTTAGAGTCAGAAAAATGGGTGCTCATGAAATAAACTTGCATTTTCGACATTTTTCATTTGTATCCAGTCATTCAGTATGATGATTGAAAAGCACCAGTCTGTCATGATAACAATCAATCCTTTATAACCTCCTTAGTGCCCATGCAAACTTTCAGGGCTCTAAGTCTATTATGTGCTGAAATAATAGGTCTTGAAATATTACAGCAGGGAAATTACGGCGGCCATTTTTCATCTAAATTTAACTCTTACCACAGTTAGGAAAATGTCCATTACTTCAGAACTATTTGAAATACAGAGCTCAAACTTGAGATTTGTTCATGTGGATAACTGAGGCATGTTTGGTACAAATTTCAAGTGAATCTAAGACCAAAATGCTTGGGCGACCTCAAATATTGGTTCATTTGACATGGAATGACCCCTATTAAAACATTGCCAAGGGAGGCTTAAAAAAAAATTGCTGTTGGTGGACCGTTTTACTCACGACAATTTTTTTGTTTAAATGTTGTGGGTGACAAATTGTTATGTTCGAGCACTGCATTGTACTAGGTAGTCACCGTATTGTTAAGAATCAGTTGGAATTTCATTATCGATGATCGGCTATAATCGGTTTGCACCAACTGATCAAATATTTTTGTTTTAGTACACAATCGCTTTGAATTATATGTTCACCGGGATAGGAAGGAAGGAAGAATTTTTATTTTTATTTAACGACGCACTCGACACATTTTATTTACGGTTATATGGCATCAGACATATGGTTAAGGACCACACAGGTATTGAGAGAGGAAATGCAATGTCGCCACTTCATGGGTTACTCTTTTCGATTAGCAGCAAGGGATCTTTTATATGCACCATATGTGGTGAACAATTACATTCTAAAGTTAAAAGTACTATATATCGGTAATGAAAGTAACTGTTACTTCTCAGACAGACGTGCGTTTTTAAAAATATGAGAAATGCATTTTGTGATAATAAAAACACCAGGATGACCAAAAACACTTTGAATATATGGAAATGGATAACCTAAACAATAAAATCTAAGTAAAGTATGAATTTAGTTGTCAAAAAAAGGCTCTAATAGTAAAAAAAATGCCTTTGTGTTTAAAAACTAGGGTATGTCCCTTTAAGATAATTTTTGCTCATGTACAAACGAAAAAAAACCTCCACCCGACCCCAACATTTATATCAGTCTAGCAAGATTCGAGTCGTTCACAGGACTCTTAGTACCCATGCAAGTGAGACAATGTAGAGCATTAATTTCAGCAGTAAATAATCAACGATATAAGTTAAACAATAATTATATATCATGCGCTAGTTTCTCTATTAAATGTGGTCGTCACAACACTGAACAGGGTTTTATTTCTAAAATTTGACTAGACACATATGACTTTGACTTTGGGAATTTTAACAGTGTTTAAAAAAAAATTGGGGAATTTTCAGTTTCACTTAAAAAACATCTTAGTAAACCTTGTTAGAATCTAGAAGATTAATACTATATATATATATACATTGTACTTGTATTTATTCAAATTAATATCTAGTCTAATGTATTCTTTTCAAAATATGCCTTTAATAATAATAATAAAAAATGAGAATTATTTACATTGATTAGGAATTTGTTATTCCAAAATTGGGATTAAAAAAAGACATAGCTTTTAAGGAATGGTGGGGAATGGTGCCGATTATCGGAGTGTAGAAACATATGTAATAAAACCCTGCTGGATATATCAACCGGTTTCTAAATGCAATACATAATACAGTGCTGAAATTAAAATGCATAATGCTATTTCACTTTATTCCTTAGTCTCATTATCATCTAGGGTACTCTGGTCCGGGTCGAGTTTAACCCTTGAGTGCAAAATAAATTAGACTCGTGGAGGCCCTAGCTCCATCATATAAACAGGAGGAACAGTTACAGTTAACGTTTTCCCACAATCGATTATTGATCTTTAATAATCGATCATCACATCGGTAGAGCCAAACAGATCAATTTTCGATTGTAATCGATCATTAGAACATCACTAGTACTCAAAAGGAAGGAAGGAAATGTTTTATTTAACGACACACTCAGCACATTTTATTTACGGTTATATGGCGTCGGACATATTGTTAAGGACCACACAGATATTGAGAGAGGAACCTGCTGTCGCCACTTCATAGGCTACTCTTTTCGATTAGCAGCAAGGGATCTTTTATATGCATCATCCCAAAGACAGGATAACACATAGCACAGCCTTTGATATACCAGTCGTGGTGCACTGGCTGGAGCGAGAAATAGCCCAATGGGCCCACCGACGGGGATCGATCCCAGACTGACCGCATATCAAGTGGACGCTTTACAACTGGGCTACGTCCGGCCCCTAGTACTTAAAAAGTAGTTTATCGTGATTCTAGCTAAACGTCTATCATTTAAACCTGGTCACAAACATATTAAAAAGTAGTTTATTGTGATTCTAGCTAAACGTCTATCATTTAAACCTGGTCACAAACATATTAAAAAGTAGTTTATTGTGATTCTAGCTAAACGTCTATCATTTAAACCTGGTCACAAACATATTAAAAAGTAGTTTATCGTGATTCTAGCTAAACGTCTATCGTTTAAACCTGGTCACAAACATATTAAAAAGTAGTTTATCGTGATTCTAGCTAAACGTCTATTGTTTCAACCTGGTCACAAACATATTAAAAAGTAGTTTATCGTGATTCTAGCTAAACGTCTATCATTTAAACCTGGTCACAAACATATTAAAAAGTAGTTTATCGTGATTCTAGCTAAACGTCTATCATTTAAACCTGGTCATAAACATATTAATAACAATTTATTACTTCTCTGAAGGTGCTTGGGTCAGCCACAGAAGTTGAGCTAGTTTCAAAAGGTTCACGGCCTTCACCTGTGGGTCAGAGGTCGAGGTCACGAGCACTTTCAAGATGGCTATTTCTCCTTCTGGGTATTTCCTCCTAAAAAGATGGTTAGTGCTTTGAAACTTGCTTTTACAGGCCTCGCCATATTGTAACATTGTTTACTAATGCAAAATAAAAGCGTAACTATAGTATTAATAAACTCATACTATTTTCCACATGGTTCAACAAAACCAATTTAATAAAAATCGTAACAAGTACATGTGTAACATGACGTTGCTTTCCCCAGTCCTAGCTTAGACAATATATGTGAAATATGACGTCGACTGATTCTAGTTGTGATTGAAACATTTTGAGGCGGCCATTGTTATTCATAATAATATATAACAATAATAATTAAGGATTGTCTGTTATTTCTTTTACGTTCATCGGGGTATGAAAAAACCCAACAGACAATACTTATAATTAAATTTGAATCATACTTGCTAATAACACTAAAACTTCATACTTTATTTTTAATTATTTTTGGTCCATCAACAATATAAAACCATAACCATATAAAATAACGTTCACTGACGACATAATTTTTACGTTCATCGAGAAATGAACAAACTCCCCTTGCTCTCGCTCGGGCAATACAAAAACCTGACTCGTTTTGTACTATCAGTACGACACACAAGCTCGTATAATAATCTCTATATCTGATTTTATCATATTCTATAACATCATTCATGGTTGCAAAATAAAAAACCCACCTATCTTTAGCTATCACAACCAAGGACCTATACACAAAACTGCCTATATTTCGCTATCACAACCAAGTACACACGAAAATGCCCACCTTTAGCTATCACAACCAAGAACATACACACAAAATTGGCTCATCTTTCGCCATCACAACCAAGGGTTTACATGCAAACAAACGTGAATGATGGAAGCAGAGCCAACTCTGTGTGAGCAGAAAATTATGACAAATTAATTATTGAAATTGCAGAAACACAGGTATTTTTTTTAACAAAATGTAAACCATTACATGAAATTATTTCGCCAAATTAAAATAAACATGGTTCGTACAGACTTGGTGAACAGAAATTCCAGTACTTTTCAAGTATATTTTTCAGTTTTTCAAGTAGTCTTTGGCACAATGTTACAAGCAGTTTAACACACACACATCACTAGTTAACTACAGCTGACCGTTTTTCAGCACACGACTGGTTACCTGTCTCGCTCATAAACCGGTTCAACTATTAGTAATGCACTGTTTCCAGTAGACAACAGCCCAGTGTACTTTAATCTTCACACTGTGGTGCATATAGCAAGCGCAACAAGGACTTGTATGCCAGTCTATCTATATCGGCAGCAACACATATCACTTCCGGGTTTTGATTACTACAAATACCCGAGAAATACGTCAGCAAATGCTTATTATTTTTTCCAGATTTTAATCAGTAACAGAGACATTCTGCTTGTAAAAAACACTCAAGTACATTTCGGCAATTTTCAAGTAGTTTTTAATGAAATTCCAGTACTTTTCCAGGACCTTTTCTGAATTTGCAAAATTCCAGTACTTTTCAAGTACTACGTCAAAATTCAAGGACTTTTCCAGGCCCGTGCGAACCCTGAATAAAATTTGCTAATTGCTTTTAAAATTAACAACTTGCGGATTTGACGAGTGCCAGAGCTACCCCTGTGGAAGTGTTCACCATTATTTTGAATCTGAATCACACATATATATCAGGGCTCGCGCTGTCGGTAGCCAAATTAGCCATTGGCTAATTTTTACAAAAAATGGCTAATAAAATTTGCTAGTGGCTAAAATTTTGGCTAAGCCATTTTCTGTCTTCTGGTGTGAACAAACCGTTACATAATCTATCCGACACCTCAAACATTCAATTAGCGTAATAGCGAGACTGTGAGGTGACATTTAATAAGTTAGCTGAATTTTAAAAAGACTGTAAATATTAATTTTATTAAAGGATTTGTTGTTGGGTTTTTTTTATTTTATAAATGGAGTATACTGTGGTGAAGTAGGCATTCTTAGCCGAGGTATTTTATAAGCAGAAATCACAACAAGCATTTAACACGACGCTGAAATCAACAGCAACAACATGGCACAAATTATGAAATCGTTTGGGGTGGGGAATTGATGGGTCACTTAAAGAAAACCTAACTTATTTAAACTAACATAAAGATTGCTATTTAAAGAAATAATGAGTTCTATATATAAAAAAAAGCTCTCAAATTTTTATTTGAGGAAAAAAAAAGAAAGAAAAAACAACACCATTCATAAACATCGCCTACCCCCATATCTCTGTATGTTTGTTAATTTAATGTCATAGGCCTTAGATTCGTTAGAAGTGGGGGTGGGTGTAAGGGGTACTGGCTTCAAACTCTGAAGATATTGTTTAACCCCATCCCCGCTGAAAACTCTCAAAGTAATATATTAACTGCCCCTACCCCCATTGAGGTTTTGTTATTCCTATTTATTCCAGTTTGTACACAATTAGCTGAAAAAGATACATTTTCATATTCATATATAAATACTCTATACAGTACTGCGTAAAACAAATTTGGCTAAAGCATTTTCAATATGGCTAATAAAAATTCCATTTGGCTAATATTTTGGCTACAGGTATTTTTGATCCAGGTGAGCCCTGATATATGCAGATGACGTATTATGTATAAGGAATCTGAATCACACATATATGCAGATGACGCATTATGTATAAGGAATCTGAATCACACATATATGCAGATGACGCATTATGTATAAGGAATCTGAATCACACATATATGCAGATGACGCATTATGTATAAGGAATCTGAATCACACATATATGCAGATGAAGCATTAAGTATAAGGAATCTGAATCACACATATATGCAGATGACGCATTATGTATAAGGAATCTGAATCACACATATATGCAGATGACGCATTATGTATAAGGAATCTGAATCACACATATATGCAGATGACGCATTATGTATAAGGAATCTGAATCACACATATATGCAGATGACGCATTATGTATAAGGAATCTGAATCACACATATATGCAGATGACGCATTATGTATAAGGAATCTGAATCACACATATATGCAGATGACGCATTATGTATAAGGAATCTGAATCACACATATATGCAGATGACGCATTATGTATAAGGAATCTGAATCACACATATATGCAGATGACGCATTATGTATAAGGAATCTGAATCACACATATATGCAGATGACGCATTATGTATAAGGAATCTGAATCACACATATATGCAGATGACGCATTATGTATAAGGAATCTGTGCCTAAAGATTTGTACACTCAAAAAGTTAATCTGAGAGTACAGATTTATGTCCCGAAAAAACTTCCCAACCAAATGAGTAACAGACTGATGTAAGATACCTGGTAGAATTACTGGAGTGGAACGCATCAAGTTCCGCTTGTAGACACGAAACAACGTAATCATCGTCCACCCCGACCTGCTGCTTCAGTAACCCATCCTTTATCGTCCTGAAACCAGGGGTCGAGATTATTACAGAGCTGACAGTCAGACATTGTGAAAGAGAAAATGTAAATAATTACATAAAACCTTTGTTGTGTTTAACGACAACACTTAATAAATCATCGGCTATGGGATGTCAAACATTTCTAACATTGAAATTTTAAGAGGATACCTGCTACATTTTGCGATTAGTATCAAGGGATCTTTTATATGTACCATTCCACAGATAGGATAGCACATACCACGGCCTTTGATATACCAGTCGTGGTGCACTGGCTGGATCTTAGACCAACCATGTGCTTTACCACTGGGCTACATCCAACCCTCTAAAAAATGCAGAACCCATAGCTATTTTCCAACAAAATATCAATTATCACACAATGTTTTTTCCCCCCAAATTAAAATAAAATTTGACAAATGTTCTTAAACTTAAATCTTGGCAAGTGAACCATCTGGTTGGACCGCCGTGGATTAAAAGTGTTCCAATGACCCCCAAGTCAGAGGTGACTTTAAACTAAAAGCAATGACTCGGTCCCAAAACGACATACGTATTCAAGACATCCTTCAAGCCTCCCTTCAAAGCATCCTTCTTCACTTGAAACCACATCCGCATGAGGGTGGTCATGTGATCGTGGTCGATGAGCAGACAGGTCACCACCGTTTCCATGGCAGCGACCCATAGACCCTGTCTCCTCTGACAGTCAGCCAGACAGTTGTAGATCTTCCAGAGAGAGGACTGAAAAATACACAGAAGTATAGCATACACTCAAACAGAGGTATAGCATACACTAAAATGCAGAGGTACAGCATACTCAAACACAGAGGTATAGCATACACCCAGAGGTACAGCATACACTCAAATGGATAGGTACAGCATACACCCAAACAGAGAGCTATAGCATACACCCAAACATAGAGCTATAGCATACTCAAACACAGAGGTATAGCATACACTCACACATAGCTATATCATACACTCAAATGCAGGTGCAGCATACACCCAAACACAGAGGTACAGCATACACCCAAACAGAGGTACAACATACACCCAAACACAGAGGTACAGCATACACCCAAACAGAGGTACAGCATACACCCAGAGGTACAGCATACACCCAAACACAGAGGTACAGCATACACGCAAACACAGAGGTACAGCATACACCAAAACACAGAGGTATAGCATACACTCAAATGCAGGTACAACATACACCCAACCACAGAGGTACAGCATACACCCAAACACAGAGGTACAGCATACACCCAAACACAGAGGTACAACATACACCCAAACACAGAGGTACAGCATACACCCAAACACAGAGGTACAGCATACACGCAGAGGTACAGCATACACCCAAACACAGAGGTACAGCATACACCCAAACAGAGGTACAGCATACACCCAAACAAAGAATTATAGCATACACCCAAACACAGGGTATAGCATACACCCAAACACAGTGGTACAGCATACACGCAGAGGTACAGCATACACCCAAACACAGAGGTACAGCATACACCCAAACAGAGGTACAGCATACACCCAAACAAAGAATTATAGCATACACCCAAACACAGGGTATAACATACACTCAAACACAGAGGTATAGCATACTCAACCACAGTATAACATATAGAGGTACATCATACACGCAGAGCTACAGCATACACTCAGAGCTATAGCATACACTCAAACAGAGCTATAGCATACTCAGAGCTATAACATACACTCAGAGCTATATCATACACTCAGAGGTATAGCATACACCCAAACACAGAGGTATAGCATACACTCAAACACAATGGGTATAGCATACACTCAAACACAGAGCTATAGCATACACTCAAACAGAGGTATAGCATACACCTAAACACATAGCTATAACATACACCCAAACACAGAGCTATAACATACATTCAAACACAGAGGTATAGCATACACTCAAACACAGAGGTACAACAAACACTCAAACAGAGGTATAGCATACACTCAAACACAGAGGTATAGCATACACTCAAACACAGAGGTATAGCATACTCAAACACAGAGGTATAACATACACTCAAACACAAAGCTATATAGCATACACTCAAACACAGAGGTATAGCATACACTAAAACACAGAGCTATATAGCATACACTCAAACACAGAGGTTTCGATTAGCAGCAAGGGATCTTTTATATGCACCATCCCACAGACAGGATAACACATACTACGCCCTTTCATATACCAGTCGTGGTGCACTGGCTGCAGTGAAAAATAGCCCAATGGGTCCACCGACGGGGATCGATCCCAGACTGACCGTGCATCAAGCGAACACTTTACCACTGGGCTATGTCCCCCCCCACCCCTCCCAACATAATGGCTGATTACCTTTAACGTAAAATTCTGACTACTGCAGGCGAGTTATGTTGCCCGATGTCACACTGAACATTGTATACAGTGGATTCCCCAATTCATATTTCCCGCCGTTATGCACACGACACTCACCGGAAACAAAATTACTTGACAGTATTGTAGCTTTTTTTTTTTTTGGCAAGTATTTTCACTCGTCAACAATGGTGGCAAACCACGGTAATTTTTAGGGTTTGATAGCTAATTTTGACAGCTAATTTGTTAATAAATTTGATTGCTTTAGCAACAGTGAAAATCACCAAATATTGGGATATAAACCGTAGTTCGTTAAAAAACCAAAAAACCCCAATCTGGTCAGAAAACTAGTTATCATGAATAATGGATATAAATACTGGACATCTGGTAATAAATGATCCTAAATAAATGCGACTTTTAATTTTTTTTGGCCTAATTTTAATCAACATTAACTATTAGGATATAACCATACGGAGCTTTTAGATTTGCGGGTGTTATTGTATATTTGATCCCACAAATGCCATTTTTTACCGAAGGCGTTAGCCCGAGGTTAAAAATTAAACAAACAGACAATAACACCCGCAAATCTAAAAACTCCATATGATTATGGCCATTGCAAACTGAATAGTTTTTCTATGGAACTAACTGTATATTTGTTATTTCTTGAACAAAATACCTGGCTATAATCTAACTGCAGATCCTTGAACCATCAACTTCGCCCATTCCAAATGCTAATGAATTCACTTTTAATGACGTCATTAGCTTTCCGGGTGTTATTTTCATTTGATCCCGTAAAAAGAATGTAATTAACCAATTACAATACAAAACACACTTGCAATCACTTTACAATCTAAAATATCATAAATATTAGACAAACCCACAAAAATAATACTTACCGATTCAAATATGAACATTATTTTATGTATTTATAAAACATTCAAGTGAATATATGCGAGTAAAAATTATAAACTTGTACCCACTCAACGTAGTCTTTGTACAAAATTAATCCAGTAGTCTGAAGGTTAATCTGATGATAATGTAATTTGCCCTACCTCTTCAACTCGTTTGCTAACTGCATCCGAGTTTTGGCACCACTGGGTCAGCTGGCTGCAGGCTGTGTTGTAGAACGCCAACGCTGCAGAGTCTAGACCATTAAAAAAACACGTCTGTCCAAGCTTAGCTGTCATGTAGCCTGTTAAAATAAAAATAAACATTCTCAAAGTACCGTTAAAGCAATACACGTCCACTACCAGGCCCAAGAACCATAACTCTTATGAAGAATGGATGGAAGGAAGGAAATGTTTTATTTAACGACGCACTCAACACATTTTATTTACGGTTATATGGCGTCAGACATATGGTTAGGGACCACACAGATATCGAGAGAGGAAACCCGCTGTCGCCACTTCATGGGCTACTCTTTTTGATTAGCAGCAAGGGATCTTTTATATGCACCATCCCACAGACAGGATAGCACATACCACGGCCTTTGTTACACCAGATGTGGAGCACTGGCTGGAGCCCAATGGGCCCACTGACAAGGATCTATCCCAAACCGATCGCGCATCAAGCGAAGGCTTTACCACTGGGCTACATCCCGCCCCCCTTATGAAGAATAGATAAATAAATCGTCATAAAAGTCGATCTTGATCTGTAACAGTACATGATAAAGCTATACACGAGGCAGGAGCCATTGCATAAAAAATGTCTGAAAAACTGTATTGTGGACAGACAGACAGACGAAATTGTTTTGTTTAACGACACCACTAGAGCACATTGATTTATTAATCATCGGCAATTGGATGTCAAACATATGGTCATGTTTGACAGTCAGAGAAGAAACCCGCTACATTTTTTCATTAGTAGCAAGGTATCTTTTATATGCACCATCCCAGACAGAGTAGCACATACCACAGCCTTTAATATACCAGTCATGGTGCACTGGCTGGAACGAGAAATGGTCCAATAGGCCCACCGACGTGGATCGATCCTAGACTGACCGTACATCAGGCATGAGCTTTACCACTGGGCTACGTCATGCCTCGTTACAGAGAGAAGAGATAAAACCTATAGTCACCCCTGGTTGGACCGGTCGGGGACTAATAAATAAACGTACAAACACAAATTGTTTTAGATGGGATGTCATCAATAGATCAGGGCATGTAGAATTGTTATAAAAATCCACTAGCCTTGGGATCAGTGATTTAAGTAAATACAAATTTACTAATAGAAATAATCAGATGTGTCACCTAAAGAAGATATAGCTTAAAAACTCAGGGTGCAGGATATTTACAAAAGATTTGAGGGGGTGGGTGGGTGGGTGGGTGCAGGATATTCATATTTACAAAACAGACTTAAATGCTACAATTGTTCATTAGTAGCAAGGATCTTTAATATGCACCATCCCACAGACAGGATAGCACATAACACAGCCTTTGATATAGCAGTCGAGATTCACGGACTGAAACGAGACATGTGTTTGAAAGGCTGTTTGCTATTGGGCAATATTAGCTGCTTGTCTTACATTTAAGAACTCTCACCACAATAATATTTCTCTTCCATCTTGGCTTTAACATCGAGTTCCGACATGTCTAGGTCCTTAAGATACACATTTAAAGTGGAGACTGACCAGTCTGCTACAGACATCTTGGTGTTATCGGCATTCTGAACATCCGGCAGCTTAGTTACTATCAGCTGTAAACCTTCATCTAGGTCTGTAATTATTAAAAAAAAAAGATAAAAAAGAACAGTGTCAAAACAGACGTTGTAAAGTCTTGTCTGTGTCAAATGGGAAACAATGAATTGGCATATATACATGTAACTGTAATGAATAAAGTTTCAAACCCATACCAACTCAAAAACATTTAACAAAATTCAGTGTAAATAATTAAATTACATAGGGTACCGTAATTGTAAATCTTTTTTTTTGATACAGGTACACAGTTTTATTTTTCAAATCTGACTATTATTGAGTGCATAGGGTTCAAGCTTAACGAAGTGCCGTCGTTGAGACATAAATTATTGTAAGTTGAGCGCATCACCGATGGCACTGTTGTGCCATCCGTATAGTTCCACAACAATGGCAAAATGTATACACCCGGTGTACATTAACTGCCAATATTTAACATCTGCACGTTTGAAATGTCTACATTATAGTACATACAACAAAATAACCTTTCAGTCATGTTGATTTGCATCAAAAGTCACTTCAGGGCTTGAACGTAACAATTTGTCTCCCACGGCAATTTTTAAAATGATTGCCATGGGTGAAACAGTCCACCGACGGCAATTTTGAGCCTGCCTGAGGCATTTTTTTTAAAATGTGACATTTGCAGAAAATAAACACGACTGAAAGGTTATTTTTCTGTATATAAACATCTTTCAAATGTGAAAATGTTAAATATTGGCAGATTATGTTCACCAGGTAAACAATTTTGCCATTGTTGAGGTTTACCGACGGCACAAAAGTGCCATCGTTAATGCTCTCTACCTACGGCAATTTATATCTCAAGTGCTGTCGGTGCCGCCGTTAATGTCGAGCGCTGCACTTTGAAAAAAAATTGTAGGCAGGCATGTTTATTTGCTGCAAATGTCACTTTACAAAAACATTGCCATACACAGGCTCAAAATTGCCGTCGGTGGGCCGTTTCACACATGGCAATTTTATTAAAAATTGCAGCAGGTGACAAATTGTTAAGTTCGAGCCCGGACATTTATGAGAATGGTACAATATACATGTATGTACTCACCGTTGTTTTGTAAAAGCCAGTACTGGAGCTGAAGTTTCACATGAAACGATTCGAGAACAGCCTTTTCAATCTGAACACACCTCTTGGACTCCGTCAGAGTCTTCAACACCTCTCTGAATAAACTCCGACACACATTTAACGTTTGCAGTAACGTGTCCAACAGTGGAGACAGACCCGGAGGTTTGTTATTCAACCCAATGTTGTTTATCGCAGTGAGAATAGACAGGTAACCTTCTACGAGTGTGTCCTTGATGAAGAAGGGGAGAGAATCCATGTGAGCATCAGTCGTAAGTGTGTTCACCGACGTCAGACACACTGTCAGCAAATCAACGTCAACGTTGTTGTCGTCAGCTTCTTTCACAAACTTATCCAACTGCACCAGAGCCTTCATAAGCCAACCAACAGCATCAGAAATACTAAAAGAAGAGGACGAAATGGAGTCCGCAGATTTGACGATTTCCACCAAACTCTCAGCCTCGTGCTGCATGCCGACGTGTATCAGATGTTTCACACTGCCAACGACGAGTTTAAAAACATGCACGCACTGATCAGGGTTGATAGCCAACAACTGCAACAGTTCACGGAACTTCTCAAACACCGACAGAAATGGTGCGACCAAGTCGACTGGTTTTCCTCTCTTAGACTGAAGGTGGTTGAATCGACACAGCGCCAGTTCGAGGCGGTCCCCAAGTACCGAGTTATTCGACGGGTTCAGAGTTAAAAACTTGATGGCCACCAGTCTGACATAGGCGGTGATCTCAAATGATAAAAACTCATCTTGTGTCTCCATCTTGAGAGCAACGTTCCACAGTGATGTGTACGAGTTCATCACTATGGCGACAGCTGCCTTCTGCTGTTCAACGTCTAACATGCGAAGCTCTTCATAAAGGAATTCTGCGATCTCAATCAGTTGTGGCAAATAACCCTGAAAATATATTATAAGGCATTTTCAGTTAATATGTAAGAAAGGGGCTTGATATTATTAAAAGGATATAAAAAGTTCCACAGCAAAAAAAAGAGCCCAACAATGTTTCGTATCTCCTAAATTCAAGGGCCATAACTCTGAAAAGTGGGTAAATCACCACTAAACTTGGACTTGATCTGTAAAGCTATATACAAATGATAAAGCTATATAATGTTCAAGGGCCATAACTCCATCAAAAATGGGTAAATCGTCATGCAAGTCAAATTTATCTGTAACAGTATATGATGAAAGTAAACACAAAATTTCAGCTCAATATCTCAAAGCCTTCTGCAAAAAACAGTGGGACAGATGGATGGAGATGAAACCTATAGTCCCCTCCAGTTGGACCGGTAGGGGACTATCAGAGCTGCGAAGAATTACTGTTTGATGTGGTTAAATGCCAGGATTGTAATTTATAAATGCTCCTGAAAGGACAGCTTGGAAATGGTGTGAATCAACAGGCAAATCAACCATATCACCCCCTTAATCTAAGGCTTAAACAGTTCTGCCCATAGATAGTCTACATAACTCAGTTAACTAAGGGAACAACTCGGAAATGATGTGAAACAACATCCGGACCCCGTATCACCCTCTGGAATAGATCTGCCCTGAAACCGAACTAAATACCTGCACACTTACCTGAAGGGACAGCCTGGAAATGATGTGAAACAAAACAAAAGACCCCATGTCACCCTCTGGAATAGATCTGCTCTAAAACTGTGAACTAATACCTGTACACATACCTGAAGGGACAGCCTGGAAATGATGTGAAACAAAACAACAGACACCATGTCACCCTCTGGAATAGATCTGCGCTGAAACTGTGAACTAATACCTGTACACTTGGTGAGCTCCGTGGTCTAGTTGACAAGATGCTGGACAATCAATCTGACAACAGTGGTTCAAATCCCATCAAAGCTGGCTCACACTGTCATCCTCTGCCTATAATTCTCTTTATCTTAATATAAATAACTTTCCAATTTCACTAATGATTTTAATCTGTTTCAACCCTTTCTGTCAGTTTCCTCCGACTGTCTATTTCCCTGCACCCACCTACCATCCTCGTCCTCTGCCGCTAATAAAGCTAGTCTGACCCACAGCACTGACTAACGACTGCCGGTAGTAAGGGTGTATAGTAGGTGGTTGCAAGTGCCTCTTAACAATGACAGAAGCAACTACTGAACACTCCGCAAAGTGGTCAGACTAAGCAGGTGTGTGCCACAAGCAACAATCACATGTCATGGTTGGAGACAAGGACTGGAATGTGGAGGTGGACAGCAAATGCAGGGTTGAAAATTAGCAGTCGCCCGTGGCGACCTTTATTGGCTAAGGGCGACTAAGAATTTTACAAAGGCAGTCTGTTGGGCGAGTATGGTACCAGTTAAAAAAGAAAGCTACTGAAACTGAACTGAATGTGACAAAACACATGGCATCTGTGTTGGCGCGAACTACAGCAGCAGAAGACATGGAACATGCTCAGTATTTTAACAGTGCAAGACTCAGCTTCTGTGGCTTTTGGCTGGGTCTTTCTAAAACTAGACCTCAAAACGTATTAAAGACATTGCTTATTAGAATGAACGCCATAATTATCTAGTAGAGCTACTATTTGACACTTATTATTCAATGTTATGATAAAAAGGAATCATATTTAATTAGCTTACATTATTCTGGGACAAAATCAAAATCCATCTTATAGTTTTAACATACATGTGTACACTAACGTGAGCGCATGCGCAGATATAAAAATAACTGACATTTCCCATTATTATGGTCAATTAACTGATTGTTGTTTTAAATTTAAGCGATTTGCATTAAATAAGAACAAATCACATCTAAAGTCCAAATATTACTGTAATAAACAATAAGTATGCTGTTATGCTTTGTAATATAATAACTTAAGTATAACGTATATATATATATATATATATATATATATATATATATATATATATATAGAGGTTATTACCAGTGTTTTTTGTTATCGTCAATATCATATATTAGGAATAAAAATTGTATTATGAGAGCCTCTGGCGAGCATAATACATTATTTTTATTCCTAATATATGATATTGATGATACCGAAATACACGAGGGTAATAATATCTTTATCATATAAGCTCAAGCTTAATACGTGTTTTTGTAAACTGTACACGCAACTTTAATTCCATCCGCCATTACTAGATATTCAAATGACGTAAGAATATGTGGCGCGGTGTATTTTTGAATGGAAATGACGTCAAACTCAAATGACGTCATTCTGGATGTCCTTACATCAAAATAAAGTTATGCCCAATGTTTTTTGTTTTCTGAACGCCGGACAGCTTTCAGTGTCAAACTGCCATTGAAATGCTTTTATTTGATGACTATGAATGCATACGTCAATCATGGAGTGTCACCCAAGTACATTTGCTTAAAGGTCAATAAACCTAGTGCCAAGACCTCGACTAATTTACATCTAATTTGCAAAGTTATCAAATTCTCAAAGTATGTGATCTGAAAAATATCACATACTTTGATTGCACTGAAAATGTAAGATATTATATGATAAATATATATATTTCTTTTGATATTTATTTTATTAGTAGCCTACTACTGTAGCATTTACAATATCCAAATTAAACGCACACGTGTGCGTGCTTTGTTCATAGGACAGCCATTCCTGAGGAAATCCATTATTGGAGATTGTACCCCTTCTTGCATCGCCCGTTCATTTAATCCCTCTTGCATCGCCACAAAGAGGACTGCCATCCCCAGACTAGGTTCACATACTAAAACACGTGCAGTTCTATCCGTATTCTCTTTGTATTGCATTATTTGTTTTTACTTCAGAGACAATGCAAGCCAAGCTTCAGCTGTTCTAACATTTTGTCTTCACCCAGGTATTAAAAATTAGACTTAATCATAATAATTTGTCAAATATTATTTTCAATTATACTGGATATCTTTCTTTTTTTCAATTTTTTTTATTTGAGTTGGTATGAGTTTAAAACTTAACAACATGGTTTTATATGAGTTTTAAATGTATTCATTATGAAGTTACATGCCAGTTCATCGGTTTCCTTTTGAATGAAACGGACTATATACTGTGAGCACATGATTACTATTCAACAAAGAATACTATTCCAGTTTTGATTTTGGCTGTGCAGATAAATTTCAGTGTGATAATTGGAGAGCTAATTGAATTTGAGAAGGGCCAGTAAGATTTGTCTTGAATTGGCCCTGCTGGCGACAATGGTTTTTCGTGTTAATTTTCAACACTGCAAATGAAGTTAATTAGTAGTTGTATTATTTAACTCGTCCGTCAGAATGTTTACTCGCATTTGGAGAGTACTTTCTGCACCCCTGTGCCCTGAACTGTGAACTAATACCTGTACACATACCTGAGGGGACAGCCTGGAAATGATGTGAAACAAAACAGACCCCATGTCACCCTCTGGAATACATCTGCTCTAAAACTGTGAACTAATACCTGTACACTTACCTGAGGGGACAGCCTGGAAATGATGTGAAACAAAACAGACCCCATGTGACCCTCTGGAATACATCTGCTCTAAAACTGTGAACTAATACCTGTACACATACCTGAGGGGACAGCCTGGAAATGATGTGAAACAAAACAGACCCCATGTCACCCTCTGGAATACATCTGCTCTAAAACTGTGAACTAATACCTGTACACATACCTGAGGGGACAGCCTGGAAATGATGTGAAACAAAACAGACCCCATGTCACCCTCTGGAATAGATCTGCTCTAAAACTGTGAACTAATACCTGTACACATACCTGAAGGGACAGCCTGGGAATGATATGAAACAAAACAACAGACACCATGTCACCCTCTGGAATAGATCTGCACTGAAACTGTGAATACCTGTACACTTACGTGAGGGGACAGCCTGGAAATGATGTGAAACAGCAATTTGTGGAGCGTTAGTGAACTCTGAAGATTCACGTGGTCTCTGCTTTTTGCATAGCCACAGCAACAGAGCACAATCGCTTGCACAAGATCGTTTTTCACTTGTGAGCCCAGGAGGGATATGCTGGCATGGAAGAACTTGACACAGAACAGGCCGCACGTATTCAGTTGTGACGATGGAACCGACTCGGCGTCAGAATTTATGATGGGCATCAGAAGACTCTGCAATCAATCAAATTCATCTTATAAGTGTTGTATGTATATAAGGACTGTTCTGATGTGACTGTAAAATGTTTTCATTGCTCAATTAAAATGTAACTAGAGATTAATACACAAGAGGCCATTAGATACCATTTATCTTACGATATATAAAAGATCCCTTGCTGCTAATCGAAAAGAGTAGCCCATGAAGTGGTGACAGCAGGTTTCCTCTTTCAATATTTGTGTGGTCCTTAACCATGTCCGTCATATAACCGTAAATAAAATTGTGTTGAGTGCATCGTTAAATAAATCATTTCCTTCCTTCCTTTGTCAAAGTATTACATAGAATTTTGTCTAGCCTTCCCCTACATTAATATATATCAATCTCAATGGTATCAGGTCGTTTCGTCCTTATCCAGATTCACCCTGGGTCGTTTAGTCCTCCAAACGGGTCGTTTCACCCTCTCCCCTCCCACCTTTGTATGAATTTTGTATCTATTGTTTTTCTTCAGCAAGAAGCTAATATTTTAACTGAGAGGGATGGAAACCATGCACATGTCATATACATTCAATAAATAAATAAATCATGATTGTGAGCTATGACTAAAGAACATAATCTTCTTCTTCTTCTGCGTTCCCAAGGCCATGCTCCGACTTCCAGTCCTGTTCTCACCAGGAAATCCGCTGTCCGTCGATGGGACGACGTCGGTCCCCAAAGTTAAATAACATAATAATATGTAATATTTGAAACTCTGCCTTTAGCCTATATCCTAGTAATATGTTGAGTTCACTGATCCAGTGTTCTTGCTGCTCCATTTAAGCGGGGCGCCCCGCCCCACTATTCCATATTGCCGCCCTCCTTTCACGTTCCCCGCCCTCCTTTATTTTTGAGCGCCCCTCTTTATTTTCCAGCACCTATCTCTGCTATTTCCAAATGCACTTTTTTTCCACACAAAAAACAACGATCAGTCTGCACACTGAACATCAAAGGAAACAAGCCGCGTTGTGTACGAAAAAGCAATTGACGAAACATTTACGAGTTACCATAACATAATTTAACAGTATTTTTAACAGCCTCTATTTTGTCCAATATCTGTATCCATTTGTATGTTTGATAGACACAATAAAAGTTATATTTTATGTAAGCAATGAAAACATTTTATTTTTTTACGGATTCGGCAATCTCTGATTGAAAAAAACCCCTCTTATTTGGCGCCAAATTTGTCACGTGATCAGAACGGTCATTCTGTCTTGTTTCTACTAACTATAGTTTAATATTTTGTCCTCTGTTGCAGATATAATTGGTTGAAACTGATGATTTTTACTTTCTGTTATTCTGTTTAAATTAAGCAGATCTTTATAAAATATTGTAAACTTTTGATTTTGAGGGGATATGAACGCTTATAAAAACAACGGAAGTGGTAGTGTTTATCATTAAAATCATTTATCTTGAGTGCCAAATAATATATACACCGCCTTTACAAAAACGAAACTTTTTATCAGCTGGCGATATTTTATCACAGCGATCGATTCATTCGATGAAGATGGAAATAACAAAAATGTATCTGACATTAGGAGATCACTTTACAAACATCTTTATTGCTTTTCGTATATCTTGGAATCTTTATTAAAAATAATAATATTAAAACTTTGATCGGTCCAACAAAACCGGAACTGCCCGTGAATGTCAGACCGATATCATCTTTGGTTCAGTTAAAAGACGAGTTTTTTTATAAACCCCATTGCACTTTTTTGTAGGCAAAATAAGGAGTATGTCTTTTCTCAAAGTCTACCAACACACAACAATATGATAACCAAACTACTCCCCCAACCCCCCCCCTTTTTTTTTTTTGCTCTACGTTTATTTATTTTTTGTGTGTTTTTTTTGAAGGGTGTGGTGCCGACCGGCCGCCCTCCTTTAATTTTCACCCAGCGAGAACACTGTGATCTGTATCGATCGGGGCAGAAGGGAAGTTGTTTGAATATTGTGGGAAATTTAGATTGGTGTAGATTATTTAATATCTTTGGAGGCTGCGCAGATTCACTGCATAAGAGTTTTGGTGACGTCACGAAACAAGCATTATTCTTGAGAAGAAAAAGAAGAAGCTCGGTTTAAGGGAGTAACATTAAAGAATGTCAACATTAGAGTACAACATGTTAATGATGCATGTTGGCAAATTATGGTAAGCGTACCACAAGCAAGATTTTAATGTGAATTACAAATATTAATAGTGGCTCATATGTTATAGCTCTAAAGAATATATTATTTGGGCAACTAACACCATTATTTTTTAAATATTTAAGTTGCCCAAACAGGACATTGGTCGCATTTGGCAACCTGGCCACAGGCCGTTTCGAGCCCTGGGTAGGTATACAGTGTTTTACTTAGTCCGAAGGGACATAGAAGTGTGGTTCTTCAATGTCCGAACCTTGATACATATGTAGCTGGTATTCAAAACTTGTGGCACCAAGTCATTTTGTCATTTCGTACCATAGTCATTTTGTACGATGGTTATTTCGTACCAAAGTCATTTCGTACCTCAATCATTTATTGTGCAGCTTAGTTGACTGATAGATAGTAAAATGTCAAATTACTGATTAAAAAAAATAAACATTAGGCTAATGCAGCTATATCATTATATTAATTACCAACGAGCACTTTGTGTTAGAATAACATATCAAGCTAATCTCTGGGCTAAGGACGTAAGCCTATATAAGATGGGGGTAGGGGGGCAGTCTTGTATCATGAAATGATAATCAGTGGCAATACTAGTATACATATGTTCATTTAAACCATTGCTCACTTTACAAGGTATTTTTATACGTCAACAATAAAAATAAGAAGTGGCAATACATGACAAAAATAAGATACCGAGTACGAAACCACTATGGTATGAAATTACCAAACATTATGGTTCGAGATGGTAAAATGTAGGTACGAAATGACCAAAGCCCTATGGTATGAAAAGACCATAAACTATGGTATGAAATGACTAGTAACCAACTCCAGTCTTTCCCTTAAATTGTTTGGCCCCAAAAGTTGAGCAACTTCGCATCCGAGTCATTTCGCCGTTATCTATTTTCGTGCCCCAGTAGGATACTTTGATGTGCCCTATACTGATTTTAAACATAGTATCAACCAATTTATTTTTTCAACTTTTTTAGAATTATCAATAATTATATCATAATTTCAAAATAAATCATTCACCCGTTTTCGTGTATATAAACGCGAAGTAGGTCAGCCTTATTGATATTAAGAATGTTAAAACCAGTCTAAAACACCTTTCCCGCAAAATTATAGTAAACAGTATAAATGTAATTATTTTTGTTCGGTTATTTTCATTTAAACTGAAAAGGAAAACACAGACGAATGCAAACAAAACGAAAGTTTTACACCTTAATTGACAGTCATTTTTAACAACACAGAACAAAAATAATTCTGGGACAATAGTGTAGCGTTTAGGGCTAAAAGTGAGATCATGGGCGGTCTATAAATAGCGAGGTGAACAATCCACATCTACTGTGCCGAATCACCGGACATGCAAATCGTTTCGGATACAAGGGGGTGCCTTAGCCCGAGTACTCTGACTGTAAGAGAGCTAGACGGACATTTGGACATAAACACGCTCTCATTACAGTCAGAGACCAACCTATGTCTTTTTTTGGCAATTCCTGACTACCAAACGGTAGGCAACGAGTCCCGCTCTAATACCACAACAATCCTATGTTTGACGTCAAATACCTTTACATCAATCATTTTCGAGTTAAGTGATACAAAAAAATCCACATATTAATCACTAATACACATACTACAGAAAGAAACCCGACAGCACCCACATTCAGCTACGCTTCGTGACACTCCGTCGCAACAATTACAAAGCTCGGCGATCTATTTCGAGACTGGGCGATTCCGCCTTGTGCAGCAGTTACAGGGGTCGTCTCATAAGAGGAGGCAGTACGTAGCACACACTTTTGCCGTATCCTGTCGATTCAAAATGGAATCAATAATGTGTAATTGTTTTGGTTTAATGATGTAATGAAATCCAAATTCATCCAAAACGGCATTAGCCAACTCTTCCATGTTGTAACTTCGCTTGATATGAGACGGCCCCTGTAACTGCTGCACAAGGCGGAATCGCCCAGTGCGCGATCATGTGGTCTACGTCTCGAAATAGATCGCCGAGCTTTGCAATTGTTGCGACGGAGTGTCACAAAGCGTAGCTGAATGTGGGTGTTGTCGGGTTTCTTTCTGTAGTAAGTGTATTAGTGATTAATATGTGGATTTTTTTGTATCACTTAACTCGAAAATGATTGATGTAAAGGTATTTGACGTCAAACATAGGATTGTTGTGGTATTAGAGCGGGACTCGTTGCCTACCGTTTGGTAGTCAGGAATTGCCCCAAAAAGACATAGGTTGGTCTCTGACTGTATTGAGAGTGTGTTTATGTCCAAATGTCCGTCTAGTTCTCTTACAGTCAAGAGTACTCGGGCTAGGGGGTGCCTATATTTATGCACCATTTTAAAATGTTTATTTACTACAGACATAAACCAATTTGTAGTGTATTTCAGATTATGCACTGCTTCATTGGTGTGAGACACATTTTATTAAGCATTTCACAGTGTTCACATAGAAAATGGTCCTTGATTGCTTGAATGCTTAAGTGCGCCGATACGTGACCGGACAGTACTGTACAGTATACATTAAAACACCTGTTGTTTTCTTAATTTATGTCTATCAATCTCTAAACATGGGTCATGATGTGAAAGCCAAGATCAGCATGATCATATTGTCATACTTTCATAGTTGCTTTTAATAATTATAAATAATAAAGTCTATTTTTAAACTTACTCGAATCCTTTTTTGTAAATGATCCAGGTTCCCTTGAGAGAGATCTTCTAGAATTTCTTTACCCGACATATTTAGGACAGAAATGTTTAGCAACAAATCTTTATAATAGCTACAGAATACCCAAATGACAGCATAATAAAGAAATCGGCAATAATAAGATTTTCTTTTGAAATGTCCGCCTTCGACTTGTTGTAGTTGTAATCAATTTTCTGTTGGTGTATCTGATTCCACCTGCCTTACGCAGACTGGTTTGCTATTTCGTCCTTGTTATACAGAGCACCACATTAGTCTTGGCTACTTCTAAGCCATAATGCTCTTCTTTATTTAGTATGTTCTGATCAATACAAGCAACATTTGTCTGAGGTGGCGTTCGAGATGGGCATGCGTGAACCTTCAGTGGATATAGTCACGTAAATAGAGCTTTGGTTGGCTGGTTGTTTATTTGTAATGTTAAAATGTCCATCATGGATCCAGTCGCACACTATCGTTGATTTTTTTTTTTTTTTATCTGTTCCAGAAATGTTACGTAACGTTATATGGGGGAGTATCATGAATTACGAAACGCTAGGGGGAAGGGAAGAAGGTATTTAATAGAGTTAGCCTTCGTAAAGTTTTAATGTGTTATTTTTATTAATAAATTAAATGCAGACAGTCATGTCTATTTTCGATTGCAGAAAATTGTTCTCATCAAGCATTTATTGATACCAAACAAACTAAACAAAAATACAAACAGAAAAACCAATACTGTTGTTCAAATTATAAATACATTATATCCATATTATGAGAGAGAGAGAGAGAGAGAGAGAGAGAGAGAGAGAGAGAGAGAGAGAGAGAGAGAGAGAGAGAGAGAGAGAGAGAGAGAGAGAGAGAGAGAACATTTGTCCTCGTGGCTAGAAATCATCAGCGTAAAAAATGCGTGCGAAAAAAATGACGGCCATTTTTTAAGATGGCGGGTGTTTCATAATTTAACGTTCATAACTCGGTGGCTGTTCCATCGTATTTTTTGTATCAAACCGCATGTTTTTTGGGGTCAGAGAACATGCAAATAATAGTTGTAAGATGATTTGGTATATATTTTACACAGACGTTTTAAAAATACACAAATAATGGGCTATTTCCTTTGTAATGTAACGGGAACCCCTGCTTATGTTTCTCAATTGGGGGCATGGCTACTTTTTCATCCAGGCAATAGGATTCTGATTTTCTGTAAGATTTACCCCAGTCACGTGTTGTAGTAGTAGTAGTAGTAGTAGTAGTAGTAGTAGTAGTAGTAGTAGTAGTAGTAGTAGTAGTAGTAGTAGTAGTAGTAGTAGTAGTGGTAGTAGTAGTAGTAGTAGGCCCCTACTAATCAGAAGAAGAAGAAGAAGAAGATAACACATTACAAGAGACCGAGCAACTTTAACGATAATTTATTTAAACATTGTCATTAATAAATACGAAGTGAATAATTATACTACACAGTCTTTAAATTGGCTATATACAAAATCCGCCCCCAAACCCATCACTACCTACCGAGTCAGGTCCGTCAAGTGTCAGAATGTTATCGTCTGCTGTCGACGTCACCCTCGGGTTTGACACGTCAATTCGTGTAACGACACCACTTCGGGTACGTCCGTTCTGTACAAAGGTTCAGTCGAGTCAAATTTTTAACATACCCGAACGCTGATGTACCGATTCGGGTTGCTCGATCATCGGTTTTACGGACTAAATGCTATACACGTGTTGGCAAGCACTGCCCAAAACAATAACAATTGTAATAACCACAAACAAATATGATTCCCATCATAGCAAAAATGTTGAAAAATGGCCATCCCTGTTTTTTTAAAGAGCTATATGTACGGTCCCATTTCCGTCCTGTCTGTATTAATAATACCAAGGAACTCCTCTAAAACAGCTTAAATGTTTGGGGTTTAAACAAGCCCATACATAATCACATTAAAAAACCCCAACATCAACCCATTTGTTTTGTAAGTAGGTCTCCTGATCCATCAACATGACCTTGACGGGCCTGGACATCCCTATCTGTCTGATATTACACTGTGGTAAACTCACTAATATCACAGTTATTCTTGGGGCTCAACTCAACTTTCGATCTATCAGACAGATCTAATAGGAATTCGCACGTAACCCCCCCCCCCCCCTCACCCCGCGATCATCCAACCTCAAAAGACATGGAATATTTTCTATATACTGACATGCTGAATAATCTTTACCAGTTCAGCTATTTGAGAGACTAACTAGCTAGAAATATGTGTGGCATAGCATGATCACTAGCAACGACATGTCCTCCATGACAGGCTCCATCATGAACTCAATCATGGGCAAACTCACAATGCACCGAAACCGAACAGTCGAATACAGCGGTAACCCAACCTCTTCCGCCACTGTCACTGTTTCCACTTTAATTATTGAGATAACGTGCTCTCCTATGGTCAGCACACCCTTGTGCGAGTCTAATATCGATCCACAAGTACTAAACAATTGAGACCCCACAATACATTGTCCTTGATGGGTGTCACGTACATCTGACTCTCAAAGCTCCTCCAACCCAAGGCCAACCGGACCGAGTCCACAGTGGCTCCCTCCATTCGCAACTCATGACTGCCATATTGACCGAATGGTCTTTGGTTTTACTTTTAACGCCATATTTTATTCTGGACTCAACCCAGCATCCACTACATGCACTGAGAATACGTTACCAACGCTTACTGGTTTAGACCTGATGACTGGTGCCAACAAATCAATCCATAGAACTGTCTACCTCTGAACTTCCAGTTTCTGCCCCCCCCCCCCCCCCCTTCCCGGACAAACCTTAGGGGGCCCTACATCCTACAGACTGGGATGTGCAACCTCCCCTATCCTTACATTTACCGTCTGCAGCTATCGCAACATCACGGACACAACCCACCACTGAGCTGTCCGTAATAATCCCCTGACACCCAACAGAGGCTTCCCTTGCCCCTGTGGCTCTGTGTGTACAATGTACCACCCCTGTTACAAATAGTCTCTTTTCAGCTATCTCACTCGACGCCCTGACTGCTATGCCCACGGACCCTGCACCCACCCCCTTACCAGGTGGTGTACTACCACTACTCGTACGTGGACAGTCTTCCGAAGACTCTTCGCAACCTGGCAGGAATATTAACTGTAATTGTTCCTTTAATTTGAATAACAGAACTGATGTGAATATGCTGGGGTTTGAGTTACTTTTCATGTATACGCAATGAATATACTAAGTTTTTTTTTTTTATGTGTACACAAAGAAAACAGACATTGAGTAGGTAAAATTAGCGATTTGCAGTCTTTCCCAATGAACACGACAATACTTTATATCACTTTGCCCTATATGTAGGCTCGTAGGAACAATATTTTGATGGTGGGCACAACCAATAGTAGTCTCTTGTAGGGGCACAAGCCATCTTTATATAAGGTAGGACAGAAGAAAAAAAATCACCGTATATTTTTGTCTTAGTGTGTGTGTGTGTGTGTGTGTGACACGGTTTCTATGACGTGATTAGAATATTACAGGCAGACCTTGGACATCGAGAACCAGGAACACGTTAAGACTGTGAAACGAATTGTGATGGAGGATCGCAGTGATAGTGAAAGAAAGAAAGAAATGTTTTATTTAACGACGCACTCAACACATTTTATTTACGGTTATATGGCGTCAGATACATGGTTAAGGACCACAAAGATTTTGAGAGGAAACCCGCTGTCGCCACTACATGGGCTACTCTTCCGATTAGCAGCAAGGGATCTTTTATTTGCGCTTCTCACAGGCAGGATAGCACAAACCATGGCCTTTGTTGAACCAGTTATGGATCACTGGTCGGTGCAAGTGGTTTACACCTGGCTACGATTAAGTATTTCCGACCCATTGAGCCTTGCGGAGCACTCACTCAGGGTTTGGAGTCGGTATCTGGATTAAAAATCCCATGCCTCAACTGGGATCCGAACATAGTACCTACCAGCCTGTAGACCGATGGCCTAATCATGACGCCACCGAGGCCGGTTCAAAGTGATAGTGTGACGCATTGTAGACATTCTGGAGCTTTAAGTTACGGCTAATGAAACCCATTCTTCATGAACATTTGGGTATGAGCAAATTCTGCGCTCACTGGATGCCGAGAAACAGATTCCATGTTCGACCGGAAGGATGGAAATGTTTTATTTAACGACACACTCAGCACATTTTATTTACGGTTATATGACATCAGATATATGGTTGTGACGGAACATGCTCTTAATTTTGTTTTCGCCTGTGGCGATATTAATTGTTTTAGAGGGCCGTGTGCAGTTCCAAATTGCACTTAAGCCCAGATGGGCAACTTGTTACGTGATACCTTTGCGCGACAGTCGTCGAGCGTCTAATACACACCCAGCGCAGATGTGGAGGCCATGTGGCCAGTAGTTACGTAATAACTCCGGTAGTGCTGTTTATGGCCAGGGGATTGCTCGCGGAATGGCGAAAGACAGTCTGGCGATCTAAGAAAATATACCGACTCTGGGAGAGGTGGAAATATCAGATGATAGGTGAGGTACCGCGTTGTGCCCCCAGGCGATATTTGCTGTCTCTGAGAGTTTTGAATAAATAGCTAGGGTTTTAGAGATATCGGAGAGAAACATATTGGAAGCCGTCCAGGGGGAACGTTAGTCCGTTTGGACTTGGTAATTATATATTTTCTGCTCTGTTGTATAACCTTGATGTGATTGATGTGACTTTAAATATTTTAATACTGTATTATACCAATATTATTTAGACGGTGCTGCCGGTCATCTGACGCAGTAATCTGTAGGCTCACTGTCCTAAATAATTATAAAAAGCTTAACCAGTCATCCTAGAGGACCTAGGTAAACTGTAGGTTATTGTCTTTATTGTGATAGGTACCAGTATTAATTCTGTGTTACAAGGTTACTGAATGAGTAGTAAGGGTTAATTAAAAATTAACCAGTTAGGAATAGAGTTGTAATTCCTTTATTAATTAAGTTCCCCTGGAAGCGTTTCTCATTATCACACGTGTGTGTGTTAGCGTTTCTCAATTATCACACGTGTGGGTGTTGTGTCACGGTGAAGTGATTAGCATATTGTGTAAACTAGACACCTAGAGATTAACTAATTAAGTGATCAGTTCTGGGTTGTTATTATTTGTTGTTGTTAATTAACTACTGCGGCAGTACATTTGTCAGCGTAGGTTAATACAGATTCCAAAGTGTATTGTGTTTTTGTTGTGTTTTCTAGTGAACTAAACGTGCTATAATAATATATACTTTATATAAGATCTTATCTCTGATCATACCTAGACGAGCCACTAGGGTATAACCGCCCGTTACAAAGAGATCTAATAGATATACAGTTAGGAGAGATATTTGGATAATCGTGTTTCATTCAGTTACGGGTATTATAGGATCCCCGTGACAGGAGTTAAGGACCACACACAGATATTGAGAGACGAAACCCGCTGTAGCCACTTTATGGGCTACTATTTACGATTAGCAGCAAGAGATCTTTTTTCCCCATTAGTAGCAAGGGATCTTTTATATGCACCATCCCACAGACATTGTTTAAAAGTTCAGACGATAGTTTCAACCCGTAAAAATGGACACTAAGTTAATCAAACATTACTTATATTTTATTGTTTAGATAATCCATCTCCGTACAACCGAAGTGTTTCTGGTCATCCTGGTGTTTTTATTACCGCAAAATGCAATTTTCATATATTTAAAAACGCACGTGCGTCTGAGAAATAACAGTTATAGAGTCGAGTTTTAGTCTGTTTTTAACGATATTTTACCGTTTCAACGTCTTAGACTCTTGTTTCACTCTCTTGTAACGTTATTCACATGTGTTACATGTTTTATTTTAATAATCATAAACGGCTCCAATAGTGGAACATATGCTGTAGTGTTTAAAAACTAGGTTTTGTCCCTTTAAGATGTCTTTAAATCAATGATTAAAAAAACCCCCACATTATTATCGGCATCGGTGCTGTAGTGGTTAAACCATCGGACTTAAGACTGGTAGGTACTGGGTTCGCTTCCTGGCACCAACTGTCCTGGGCAGATAGCCCCAGATAGCTGAATCGTGTATGTGTCCAGGATAGCGCGCTTGAACCTTAATTGGATAGAGGTACGGAAATAGATATAAACCAAAACTGTTCCATGTCTTACCGAGCGTTCGCATGCACACGTAATTTTGTATGTTTATATATACACACGTACAAGGATAATATAATTGATGTAATTTAACAAGATACACATGATACTTATACCATAGTGTTTAAATACATGCATACACACCTACTTTTGTATGTTTATTTCTGTAATATACGTATGTTTAGCTTCGTTTTTAAAATGTGTAATGTTTAACTGATTTTGTTTTTGGCACGTTCATTATGTTATATCCATGGTACAGAACACAAATATCAAGATTTTCACCACTATTATAGTGCGTTCTTGTATGGCGGTCATGGTTTCATATAATGACTTTCAGAAAGGGTTCTGATATTTGTAGAGTACAGGAGACCCTGTGTGAGTGGTCCCTATCGATTATGTACTAAAAACTGTGTTCAATCGATTACTTATGACTCACTATTCGGCAAAATGTGGCCCCAAAATTAGTTTTTTGACATATTTACCAAATATTTGGGCCCAGGACTAAAACAAATATGCCTATAATTCGCCCACGCAGAGAATACATACCATACATGCATTTGTGTTTATATGTACAACTTTTATTTGGAGTGGTTTTGTGACATGGATGTCGGAACACAAATATCAATGTTTTCACCACTATAGTGCGTTCTTGTATGGCGCTCATTGTCTCAAAATACTGACTTCCAGAAAGGGTTCTGATATTTATAAGAGTAGAGGATACCCTGTGTGAGTGGTCCCTAGCCATTATGTACTAAAAACTATTTTTATTCGACTACTTATGACTCTCCATTCGGCAAAAATCCATATGGGAAAATTGGGCTCCAAAATTAGTTTTGTTTCTTATATTCACCAAATATTTGGGCCAAGGACTAAACTAAATGTGCCTATAATTCGCCCACGCAGTGAATACATACGATACATGCATTTATGTTTATATGTACAACATGTATTTAGAGTCGTTTTGTAATATGGATATCAGAACACAAATATCAATGTTTTCACCACAATATTGCGTTGTGGTATGGCGGGCATTGCCTCGTATACTGACTTCCAGAAAGGGTTCTGATCTTTATAGTGTAGAATACCCTGTGTGGGTGATCCCTATCCATTATGTACTAAAAACTGTGTTTATTCAACTACTTATGAATCAGCATTCGGCAAAAATCCACATGGGAAAATTCGGACCCAAAATTAGTTTGTTTCCTTTGTCACCAAATATTTGGGCCAAGGACTAAAATAAATGTGCTTATAATTCGCCCACGCAGTGAATACATACGATATAGGCACTTGTGTTTATATGTACAACTTTTATTTTGAGTTGTTTTGTGATATGGATGTGACAACACAAATATAAATGTTTTCACCACTATAGTGCGTTCTTGTATGGCGGTCATTGTCTTATATACTGACTTCCAGAAAGGGTTCTGATATTTATAGAGTAGCGGATACCCTGTGTGAGTGGTCTCTATCCATTATATATATAGAGTAGCGGATACCCTGTGTGAGTGGTCCCTAGCCATTATATATATAGAGTAGCGGATACCCTGTGTGAGTGGTCCCTAGCCATTATATATATAGAGTAGCGGATACCCTGTGTGAGTGGTCCCTAGCCATTATATATATAGAGTAGCGGATACCCTGTGTGAGTGGTCTCTATCCATTATATATATAGAGTAGCGGATACCCTGTGTGAGTGGTCCCTAGCCATTATATATATAGAGTAGCGGATACCCTGTGTGAGTGGTCCCTAGCCATTATATATATAGAGTAGCGGATACCCTGTGTGAGTGGTCTCTATCCATTATATATATAGAGTAGCGGATACCCTGTGTGAGTGGTCCCTATCCATTATATATATAGAGTAGCGGATACCCTGTGTGAGTGGTCCCTATCCATTATATATATAGAGTAGCGGATACCCTGTGAGAGTGGTCCCTATCCATTATATATATATAGAGTAGCGGATACCCTGTGTGAGTGGTCCCTATCCATTATATATATAGAGTAGCGGATACCCTGTGTGAGTGGTCCCTATCCATTATATATATAGAGTAGCGGATACCCTGTGTGAGTGGTCCCTATCCATTATATATATAGAGTAGCGGATACCCTGTGTGAGTGGTCCCTATCCATTATATATATAGAGTAGCGGATACCCTGTGTGAGTGGTCTCTATCCATTATGTACTAAAAACTGTGTTTAGTCGACTATTATAACTCACCATTCGGCAAAAATCCATATAGAAAAATCTGGCCCCAAAATTAGTTTTTTCACTTATTCACAAAATATTTGGGCCAATAAACTAAATGTGCCTATAATTCGCCCACGCAATGAATACATACGATGCATGCATTTGTGTTTACATTTACAACTTTTATTTTGAGTTGTTTTGTGATATGGATGTCAGAACACAAATATCAATGTTTTGACCACTATAGTGCGTTCATGTATGGGGGTCATTGTCTCAGATACTGACTTCCAGAAAGGGTTCTGGTATTTATTGAGTAGAGGATACCCTGTGTGAGTGGTCCCTAGCCATTATGTACTAAGAACTGTTTATTCGACTACTCATGTCTTTCCATTCAGCAAAAATCCATATGGAAAAATTCGCCCCCAAAATTAGTTTTTTCCACATATTCACCAAATATTTGGGCCAAGGACTAAACTAAATGTGCTTATAATTCGCCCACGCAGTGTATACATACGACATATGCATTTGTGCTTATATGTACAACTTTTATTTTGAGTGGTTTTGTGATATGAATGTCACAACACAAATATCAATGTTTTCGCCACTATAGTGCGTTCTTGTATGGCGGTCATTGTCTCATATACTGAAAAGGTTCTGATATTTATAGAGTAGATGACACACACACACACACACACTCTCTCTCCCAGTCCATCTCTC
>NC_054709.1:32113059-32147598 GCF_016097555.1 Gigantopelta aegis | reverse complement strand
CCACCTAATAAAACCACCATAATATGCTTTACAAGTATTTTTAGCCCTTGAACTATTAAGTAACTCCGGGAGTAAGTCCACCTTGCCCACCAATACTTCTGGTAGCTCGTCTATTTGCTCTGCATAACTGAAAAAACAGCAATTCTAAAAGCAGCCACGCCTAAGAACTATCAAAACAAAACTAGCAATTCAAAGGCAGCCACGCCTAATACCTGTTAAACCAGACCAGCAATTCTAAAGGCAGCCACGCCTAATACCTGTTAAACTAGACCAGCAATTCTAAAGGCAGCCACGCCTAATACCTGTTAAACCAGACCAGCAATTCTAAAGGCAGCCACAACTAATACCTGTTAAACCAGACCAGCAATTCAAAGGCAGCCACGCCTAATACCTGTTAAACCAGACCAGCAATTCTAAAGGCAGCCACGCCTAATACCTGTTAAACCAGACCAGCAATTCAAAGGCAGCCACGCCTAATACCTGTTAAACCAGACCAGCAATTCAAAGGCAGCCACGCCTAAAAACTGTCATACCAGACCAGCAATTCTAAAGGCAGCCACACCTAAAAACTGTCATACCAGACAATCAATTATAAAGGCAGCCACGCCTATAACTCAAAAACAGATCATCAATTCTAAAGGCAGCCACGCCTGGATATGATTTCCAAAACTACAGACAATCATACCAATCAACACTTAAATAGTAAAATCCATTTTTAATGCCAACATTCTGAATTTCAAATCTTCATTCCCAAAAATACCAACACCATTTTTGCATGGAACATAAAAAACTTTTTCAGTTGGCAAATCAAACCAATCTACCACATTTCTGATAAATCTTTCACCATTTAACCAAATTAAAGGCCAAAAATTAGTTGATTTCCACACAGGAATCACTAACACACCTTTAGCTTTACAAACTTCCATTTTCTTCAAAACTCGAGAAATTAAAACAATAGGCGGTACAGAGACCAAATTGAGTATTCCAATTATATACAAACGCATCTATGCCAGCACAATTTTCATTCCAAAACCTGGAATAAAACACAGGCAATTTTGCATTATGATTAGAAGCAAACCAATCAACTTCCAGTTTCCCCCAAGCATTTTGTAGTAATTCTACAATGCAAAATGAAATACCCCAGTCATCACTATCGATGATGTGGGACAGATAATCTGCCTTTTCGTTTTCACTTCTAGGTATCCATTCCATTTCTAATGAAATTTTATTTGCAAAACAAAATTCAAACACTGCCATCGCAATATCTTCTTTCATTGAACCGTTAGTAACAATACTGCAAACACCCATGTTATCTGTAAACCACTTTACTCTGTGGCAGCTCAACACATTTCTAAACGAAAATAAAACTCTTTGCACAGCACTCAATTCTCTCCAAGTAGACGATTTCAAACTTTCTTCCATGTCCCACATACCATGTGAGATTTCATTATTCATCTCGACACAATACCCACCGAATCCACTGCTGCTAGCATCGTTATACACAACTTTAGAACAAAATTGTAAAACATTTTCCTTTTATTAATTAAAATCAAATTCCGTTCCCAAAACTAATGGCGGACAATCAGAGACTTTCCGATAGATGGCGCTCGTGCACTATACACCATTCCTTTTTTCTAAATTTGTATTGTCGTAAAGCACCGATCGGTATATCCACTCTATTATTACCGACCTAATTGTGAGCATGTATGTGACTAAAGCGTAGAACGGCTAAAAATTAAAGTAAATAATAAAAATCTACGAAATTCCGCAGTTGGTAGTAAAAACAAAACAAAAAGGAAGAATAAAAAAGAACAAAATAATGTCCAGCTAAATCGTGGGTTTTCCCCAACCACGTAGGCTACTCCCTACCGTTCTTACAACTTTCTATCATATATCCACCATGCCAAAACCATTAAATGTGTACATATTTGACTGTTTGAGTGTTTGCAATAAAAAAAAACCGGTAACAGCATTTAATAAAGTTTTAGTTTGTAAAACGCCACGTTCCATTCTTCGCTGTTTACTTCCGGGTTCTATTCAATGTTATTTGTTTACCATAGTTTGACACCCAGTAGCCGACGTATTTTTCGTGCTGGGGTGTCGTTAAACATTCATTCATTCATTTACTATTCAATGTTTGTTATCGCGATTTAATATGAAGATATACGTGTTTAAAACCACAAATTATTCGTTTGCAAAGTAGAGTAAATGCAACCAAAACTGGTCGTACTCTCGTTGCAACGTCTCTGTGTACATTTGAAACTACAATCAGCGCCATATGTAACACTGTCACATGCTGAAATAATTACACATTCAATGAAATAAAAAACAAAAAACAAACCCAACCCAACCCAAACAAAATAAATAAATAAAATAAATAAATAAATAAATATATTCAATGTAAAATAAAAATAAATAAAAATGTTTATATGTATACATGTAATAAATAAAAAAATAAAAAAATAACATACATATCTAATTACAGAAATAAATATTAAATTTTCAAATGATGAAAAATAAATAGGAAATTAAAAATATTAAATATATAGTTTTTTTGTTCTTAACTCTTTTTTTTCTTCACATGTAAGTAGAAATATAACAATGCTTTTTCATACACATTTACATGAAATTAGAAATGATAGTGGTATTGTTTTTCAATATTTATAATTTGTTAATGTAAATAATTTAATTTGTGTGTACAAAATGACATAATCTGATAGGAATTCTGATTTCACTGAGCCTGTTTTAACATAAATCTATTTGACCTACCGGTATCTAAATTTTATACTTTTCAGTACTTATATTAAGAAAAGTCCAGTGTAAATAATCTTTATCATGGTTCATACACTTATTTACCAAGAAAATTCATGACTTTCCATGATTTCCATTGATAATGAAATTAACAGCAATTGAAAACTGCTTTAGACATTATACTATTTTTTCTCTCCAAAGGCTGCAAGAGTAATAAATTATAAATTAAAGAAACAAAATACTGCTATTTTACAAATGTGGATTTCTAAAACCAGATGCAGCAAGCAAGAAATAATTATGACTATATATAAAAGTACACTTATGGTTTACTAATAGTTTAAAGTGAATATAGGTACAACACCAGTTAACACTAATTACATTAATTTCAAGAGATGCATTACATGCAGTATTCACACTTGGCTTGTTTCATGTTAAATGTATGATGAGTTACTTGCTTAGCATGTACATGTATTTGATAAACTGTACATAAACAATACCTATCTGGTATTTATATTTTCAGTCCAACAGTGTGGGTTTTTTCAATGCCATGCTAGAATTTATCACAATGTAGTCAACATACTCCCCCAAAAAGTAAAAGTATTATAAACTGTTATAGGCTTAAACAGTCACTGGAGAATAAAATGTTGGGATTTTACTACATTTGTCCAATATAGTCCAGTTAGGCAATAATAATAAAAAAAGACAAAGAATGAAAATAGACCCCCCCCCCCCCTAAAAAAAAAAAAGAAAGAAAAAAGAAATTTCCAGTTTCAGGATATTTATGTAAATAAATTATAGATTATAATTTGGAAAGTATTTTGTTATGGTTAGTTTGTTTTTGGGTCAGTAGCAAAAACAAAACAGTTTGTTCTGTTATGCCTCAAGTATTTAATCAAATCTCACATTGCAAAACAAGCTCCGCAGTCTCTTTACAATAACCAATAATGAAAAGAAATTAATATTTTTTTACATCTCAGCACATTTTAAATTTGGTGTTAAACATCTGTGTTTCAGAAAAACAGCCTTCATAATTTTGACCCATGGTTTTGACACTTGACATAGATACTGACTCACCAAGAAGGTAAACCCATGGCCACCACACAGTCTACTTCTACCAATTACTTTAATTTCAGCATTTTCACTTTCATTGGAGTTGTTTGTTTACACCACCATCACAGCATCCTTTGGTAGTGTTTTTGTCAGTAATTTCAGATATGCTTAGTATAAAAAGAAAATGCATCCTACATACATATTACAGCTTACAAAAGAGATACCCAACTAATAGGCCCCCTATAGATAGATTAACAAAGGAATAATCAAATGTAGAGTTTAACAAATGAAGAATAAAAAATTGTATTCTGCCTTGTACCTAAACAAAATTCTGGGAACATGACTAAAAAATATTACGTAGGGCAAGTCTAAACTTTAAAAAAAAAAAAAAAACCCACATCTGTACTCTTTTTAACTTAAAAACAAATGGGGGAAAAATAATCAGGGGAAGCCTTTTTTTTAGGTAGGGTCGGTTTCAAGAAACAATTGTTTTTACACCTCATTGGGCACTCCACATCTCACTATTCTGTTTATATTGTATGTATGCTATTTGCATGTCTCAAACTATTATTTTCTTCTTCTTCAAATTGTGTATTATGGGCTGTGGAAGAGGCGAGGGCCGATAGGGCCATGGTCTCCTCTTTTTTCCTGTTACTGTTCTCAAAAGTCTGGAGATGTCATAGGCCCTATGTTAACATCTGATATTTAAACTTATTCTGGGTGAGCATGCCTCCGAACCCCCCACCAACAGGTTCGGGCCCTCAAATACATGTATACACACTCTCTCCCTCTCTCCGTCTCTCTCGGTCTGTATGTCTCTCTCTCTCTCTCTCTCCCCCCCCCCCCACCCATCTCTCTGTCTGTCTGTATGTCTCTCTCTGTCTGTCTGTCCGTCTCTCTCACACAAATAAACAAATGTCCACATAGCATACATAAAAGGAAGAAAATATAATATTTCAACTTGATTTTATTCAAATAATATATAAATAATTAATTTTGTTTAAAATCCACACACCGAGAATGGTTAGGTTTTTGGTAATGACATACAAACGCCTCGTTTTTCAGCGATTCACAGTTTAGTTTTTTTGTTGTTGTTGTTGTATTTTGTCATATACTAGATCCGTTATGCAGTCCAGACATTCTTTGTGCAATGCATCATCGTCTGAAAAAATAAAATTTTATTTTTAGTACCGACTTGAATGAAATGACCAAACTTAATTATAATTCTAAACTATTTGAAATTAAACAAATTATAAATACATGGATGAGAAGGTTGTTAACACCACTTGGAAGAATAGCTATAATAAAATCTCTGTTAATATCTAAGCTTAGTTATCTACTTCTAACATTACCAAATCCATCGGAAAGAATTGCACACGATGTTATTTAAATTTGTATGGAATCAAAAGCCAGACAGGATAAAAAGAATAACTTTGTGTAAACCTGTTAATGAGGGAGGTCTCGGAATGATAGGCATATTTAACTATGCTAAAGCTTTGAAATTACATTGCTACGAAAATTGGAAACCAAAGATCCAAAATGGAAACCTATTCTTTTTGCATGTTTTCCACAACTCCGTAACATATCTCTATTTGGTAATGATTTCCCCCAATTGTGCTTAAAACATGTAAAAAATATATTTTGGAAAGACTGTATCATTGCATTCCGTGACTTCTCGTTATTAATTAATGTTTCATCTTTTGAAGACTTTTTATCAGAGCCAATTTTTTATAATTCCAATATAAAAATTAACATATATATATATATATATATCATGTGCGTATTTTAAATATGTATGTACGTCGTTCATAGAATGGAAAAGGATGAAAGTGTGTTGGGTTTTTTGCGTGAGAGAAAGATAAATGGATAGCTACATTGATTAGATATGGAGAGAGAGACGGAGAGAGAGAGAGAGAGAGAGAGAGAGAGAGAGAGAGAGAGAGAGAGAGAGGCGGGGGTGGGGTGAGGTGGGGTTTGCAAGCAAGTACCCTAAAGTATTATATTATGTTGTTTTATTATGTTTATGTACACAACCCATGTTTTACCCTTGGCATGTGTTGTTCTAATTGTAAACAAGGGGCTGGCAATAAAATTTGTAAAAAAAAAAAAAAAATGCTAATAGTGTTGCTTATATAATATAAATTAAAATTATTTAATAATAATTACAAACTTTCCGAATTTATACGTTTTACTGTATTCTGATTGGCTGACGTCACTAAAAAACCAAGCGTTATCCTTCCATAAACCTCATAAAAATACGTCATCACGGAAGACCAAGATCGAAATAACCGCACAACACCAACAGTCACTACACGTAAAGAAAAGTTAATATCAAGGTCACTTTGCGATAGAAAAACACAAGACAAATCTGCACATGAAATTGTTTCATTTTTTAAAAAGAAGTTATAATAAAGATATATAGGCCTACACTGTTTTTGTTGATTCAATACTTATTTTTATTTTTAGCGGACAATTTCTAATAGTATGTATACATGTATTCCTACGCTTATTTACAGAACATGGTTGACGGTAAGAACGAAAGAAATTATTTTTGAGTGTTTTAAGGTACACTTCTTGTACTGTTTGTAATTATAAGAATTGTTTCTCATTTTTTAGGAATTTATCGATGTATAAAAGTCACAAATGTAGTATAAAATCGCTTCGCTACGCTACGCGATTTTATACCATTTGTGACTTTTATACATCGATAAATTCCTAAAAAATGAGAAACAATTCTTATGTGAAACATGTACTTTTTGTCATGGAGGAAAATAATCAACAGTATATCTATTTTAGGAATATAAAATGGTTCAGAACTTCTGGAATGGCTATTTAAACTGATTATTAAAATATATGTAATTTAAAGGTTTGTTTCGACCTAGTTATATTTGGATGTAAAAATAATAGTAAAACTGATAATATTTTATTATTATTATTAGCTAAATACTTTATATATAAATTTAACGTGCAAAGGATCCAGTTAAATAATATCCATTTTCAGAACGAAGCTAAACAAATATATGAAGTACAAATGAATATATTTTAGTAAGAACAATCTTAATAAATTCTTCACCTAGTGGTCATTCTCTCTTTGAACAGAGCTAATTTGGTAACGTATTAATAATGTGCATATATTATTTTCTATATGTATCTTTGCGTATTTTAAATATGTATGTATGTCATTTAGAGAGGAGGGAGTGTGAGAGGGGGAACTGAGAGAGAGGAAGACAGAGAGAGAGGACACGAGAGAGAGAGAGAGAGAGAGAGAGAGAGAGAGGGGGGGGGGGGTGGGAGAGAGGGAGGGAGGCCAGTATTCCATTATATTGTGTTGCTTTATTATTTTTATGTACACAACATTGGTTGTTTAATTGTAAACAAGGGGCTGAGAATTAACACAACCCCTTTGATGGTCCTAATGGGGACAGCAGCTCAAACCTAATATATAATAATCCTATTCGTAATATACAATACTATTATTCAGAAAATTAAACTTTGTTTTGTCTAACGACACAAGAGCACATGGAACGAAGGAAGGAAGGAAATGTTTTATTTAACGACGCATTCAACATATTTTATTTACGGTTGTGTGGCGTCAGACATATCGTTAAGGACCACACAGATATAGAGAGAGGAAATCCGCTGTCGCCACTTCATAGACTACTCTTTTCGATTAGCAGCAAGGGATATTTTATATGGACCATCCCACAGACAGGATAGTACATACCACGGCCTTTGTGGAGCTCTGGCTGGAACGATAAAGTCTAATGTGGCTACCGACGGGGAACGATCCTAAACCGACCGCGCATCAAGCGAGCGTTTTGCCACTTGCTTGGCTACGTCCCGCCCCCAAGAACACATCAATTTGTTTTTAAACATTTGGTCATTCTGATATATAGTCAAACACGCTATATTTGTCCATTAGTAAGGGATATTTTATATATATATATATATATATACACCATCCCACAAACAGAATAATTCATTACACACACACACTCTCTCTCTCTCTCTCTCTCTCTCTCTCTCTCTCTCTCTCTCTCTCTCTCTCTCTCTATATATATATATATATATATATATATATATATATACACACACCATCCCACAAACAGAATAATACATTACTCTCTGTGTGTGTGTGTGTGTGTGTGTGTGTGTGTGTGTGTGTATATATATATATATATATATATATATATATTGTTGTGGCCGCGTCCCAAGGATATCAACAAAGTCCAGAGAATACAAATAACATCCACAGATGACAAAGACGAAATGTTCCAGTTTTCAGAATTATAAATTTATTTAAAGGTGATGAGTAAATGGAAATAAAGTTAATGTTCACAGGTAGGCCTAAGTTTCCAACATATAGATAGATAGATCCCTTCCTTTCAGATATAGTTATATTAAACCAGTGAGGACTGCATCTCCAATAAATGTAAACAGCTTGCAGTTGCTTATAAATATTGCTTCCATAAAACAAGTTAATTAAACAAAGATGGTAAAGTTAATAAAATTTGACTTTAAAAATATAATTAAAAGTTATTCCAGTGTCAATTTAAATGTAGGCCTATGTAGGCCTAATGTAATAAAGTTGGAAAGTTGGACAAGGGGACATGTCTTTAATGTTTGCTTGTCAGACCGCGAACGAGTGAGAGAACAACCGTCGACGTCATGTCATGTCATGTCATGTCATGTCATAGGGTTTTACGTGCACATTCAGAACAAGCTGTTGTAGCCCACGCCTGTCGTGGGCACAAGAGCCGGCTCCTCCGTCCATGACAGGAAAGGTGGGGGGAGGGGAGAGGAGGTCCCGCCTGCACTGGCAGGTGCAAGTGAGCACCAGCAGCCCGATCAAATCGGTAGCAGGCAGGTGGGGGTGGTGGTGGAATTTGAATGGAGCAGTTAAATGCCAAAGACAAAAGGGTGCGCAATTTTGATTGAGGGAATTTGGCGCAATTTTGAACGGTCGGTCGAAAGGTAAATGGTCGAGCTAATATAGGTTTTGATATTAGTGAATCGAGAGTAGCTCGTTAATTTTAGACCTTTACGATGCTGTGGTGTCTCCCTAGGTTGCCCATAGGGCCCTTATAAAGGGCCTGACCGCTTCTGGTCGAGGCATCACCAAGTACCAAGTTATTACCAGCAGCAAGTATTGGGGGTTTGGGTGGGGGAGGCCGATATTCTTTAGTCCATTGACGTCAGCCTTTTATACTTTTTCTTAGTACCACGTGACGTCATAACAGCCAATCAGAAATTACGTCACGCTATGAAGAGATCTACCGTTACAAAATAAATATCATTTCATTTAATAATTACGTTATGCACACAATTGCTCAATAAATAAAGTAATTGCTTTTTGGTCCAGCTTCCGTTTGCAAATTTACATTTTGTAAATGCACACTCTAAATCCTGAGAAACTTCAACTTTTATAAATACTTCAGTTCAGTACATGTATAGCAAAAGCATTACAAACTTGAAATAATTAATACCGGGAATTTCTAAAGTGCATAGACATAAAACTAACATTTCTTAATTGCTTTTTTAGTCTAAAATTAGCGTAAAACAATTTCACAGAAAAAGCCTTTAGAATATTTATAAAAAAGACATTATTGACCAGGCACAGAAACACGCTATTGTGCATTGCAAATACATTGGGAATTCAGGCTAATAATACAAACAAATTCTAATGTGCATAAACATGAGACTATCACTACACAATTGCTTTTTTTGGGTCTAATTTCAATATAAAATAGTTTTAATGAAAAAGCCTTTGGGAATATTATAAAAACAGCATTTTTATACTGTACGTTGTTGTTTACAAACATTGTGTACCGATATATCAGACCTTAGCAACCAGTATGTGTAAACAGGTTCTCAGCGTACAAGGATATAGTTCCTAAAAACACTAATATTACAGTAATTAGTTTTACAGTTATTACCTCACTTAATTAATAAAATGATTTGCCATAATGTACAAACAATATTAGGATACGTTTAACTAAGAAAATAGCTAATCGATAGCTAATCGATCGTACAAGTTTTGGAGGAAAATAAACTTTACTGAAGGGCAAGGTCAATCCCAGCAGCCATGGGATGTTTTCAGTGTGTAAGTACACACACTTTGCAGTTATGGAAATATTTACATCAATAATATTAATGTCAACGTTGTGTCCTAGTTTTTATATGCACAGGAATTTGGTAATTAAATGAAAGTCGAAGACCGCAAGACCAAAACACGGACGTCAAACATTAAAACATTTAGCGATCGTATAAATATCCCATAAATAAATTACGGCTACTATTTACAAACATAATTTCATACACTATAAACATATTATTATGAAATACAACTAACTGTAGCTCGCATTGTGCATCCAAACGATCACTAATAACAATAGTTACGCAATTTCGTTTTTGCCTATAGTGCGTGACACGACAAACGGCACTACTAATAGTAAGAATTTCATTAAAAAATAACTATAATAAATGGCATAGTTCCAGACATTACAGAATACAAGCAAATAATTACTACTAAATGTAAAAATAAATATTTTGTTTTGTCCAATATTAAAATTATTTGAGAAAGGTCCACGTCACAGCACGCAGTTAAGAAAATTGTTGGTACAGCCATGACACGATATATATATTTATTACCCTCCTGGTGAAGATATAGCGGTGTCGTACAAATTTCGTACGCACCACCAGGTGCGTATTACAAACTGTATTTTGATTTGTCAACAGGGAACAGAGTTAATTTCGATTGGTTGGACAGCGACCTTATTAGCATAACGGGACTATTTTTTTCATTCATAATTAATGTCAAGGTCAGTAACATCCACAACTTTTACTACAAATGTCATTCATTAAAAGTTGATGTAAACTGGACCGCGCGAGAAATATTTTTAAATAAAAAATAAAAATAAAAGAATGAATAGAACAATAATTAAACATATTCATTTTATTTATTATGTGGATTTTTGGTCTACAAATTGTTATTGTCAGTTGTGATTTGTGAATTCATCATTATTAAGGTCTACGACAGTCATTTTTTGGACCCTTGTTTTGGCTTCGTACACAATACATATCCAACGTTAATTTTTTTTCATATGATATGGTATTTTTTGTAGAATTATGAAAAAGTAAAATATACCGACCTGTAAACAGCGTTGTTTGCTTGTTGTAGAAATTTAACAGGGGTCAAGGTTAGTAGACCAGTTTTTATTTTAATGTGGCGATGCATTGTAATAATATAGCTAATTTAGAATTTGAATGACGTCAGAATTCCAATGACGTCACTTTGCACCTCCTTACAATAACCACAAACTGGGTACATGACGTTTCCGTTTTAAGAATGCTGGAAAAAATCCAATGCAAAATTCCTATTGATTTTTTTTTTCGAACATTACTGAAGCACCTGAATGTTTTTGAAGAAAATTCTGTGATTGAAAAATTGTACATTTTACGAAATATGGATTTCAAGTGAAATTACGGTAAGATATGCTATATTTATTGTGTACAAAGAAAGCCAAAACAAGGGAGCGAAAAGTGACTGTCGTCGACCTTAAAGTTATAACTTTAGTTTTCCCGTGAACTCAGCTGCTTTTGCAAGCTACATGTTTTTAACTGCAAAAACACTTGTTATTCTCTTATTGGTTGGATTTTTGGTCAACAAATTGTTATTGTCAGTTGTGATTTGTGAATTCATCATTATTAGCATAACCAGTGCCAGTGGGGTAACGGGAACATTTGTTTCTTGGGGGCGTTTTGTTAAAATATGGAATTATGCATTAGTTTTACCCATTTTTCACCCAATATGAAAATAAACATATATTGATGCATGTACCTTACAGCTTTCTTTAAATTAAAAAATGAAACCCGATGGAAATTTATGGGGAAGTACGTCTACACCACTCCCCTGAAAACATCTCTGAGAAGTAGCGGAAGTACAACGAACTATTTCTCAATGCGGCGGTACGTAGTCGTGCACCGGCTGGTTATGCAAATCAACATCCGGTCTTGAAATAGGCTACAAAATTGATTGATTAATTTATTTATTTTTCATAATTTGCGGATTTAAAGGAGGGTAATAAATAAAATACCACACTCGTTTTCGCTAGATATCATTTTTACGAAAATCGTGAACTTCCCAAACGTATCTGACCTCACTTTCGTTCGGTCAGATACGTTTGGGAAGTTCACTTGTTTCGTAAAAATTATATCTAGCGAAAACTCGTATAGTATTCTATATATATGTATCGCTTAACCTCAGTTTCCGGCCTATCCCGCGAGTCGGTCTATTTTGGTACGGTTTGTTTATAACGAAGTCTGCGCACACGCGAACTTTGACATCGGAATAATTGCGTACTGGAATTGCAACACCGTAACTCACAGATGACAAAATGAGAAAAAAACGGGTAAGAATTAACTTTTTTAAAGGTTGAATAATACACAACACTCATTTTGCATTGTAGATTCACTCTAAATAACGTACAACCTCAATGTACACACCTTAATAAGCAGCAATCATCACCGACAGAGCTCAGCTTACAAACGTCGTCTGCCTGCGTGTGGAAAGTCACGTGATAATCACGTGACAATCAAAGCCCGAGTAGGAAAAAAAAAAAAAAAAAAAAAAGTATGGAAGCTCATTTTGGCAAACTGCATCAAATACCAAATAAATAATTTTAAAAATCAGGATGATGTTTGTTTGGATATGGTTTAAAGAATAATTTAAAAACATGAAAAAAAGAAATAAAAGTAAAAAATTATCATTTATTAAACACAACTGAATATTTATTTCAAGCAAGATGGTAGTGAAATGCTTCTAAATTGTTTTAGGTTCCTAAAAAGATTGAAAAAAAGAGAAAAAGATCATACAAACCTGACACCTTAATTGCAGCATGGAAAGCAGTTGAAAATGGCATGTCTATGTACAAGGCATCAACAGTTTTTGGTGTACCAAAACAAACTCTTGGTGATAGAAAATCAGGAAAGGTACGTGATCCCCTACGATTTGGTACAGGAGAACGACCAATGTTTGACGAAGCTCACGAAAGAAACCTGGTGAATCATATCACCTATCTGTCCTCATTGGGATACGGTTATTCAAGGGCAGAAGTGATCAGCTTAGCTACCGATTATGCTCACTTCCTCTCTTTTGCCAGGTGATAAATCCCTCTCCAATGGGTGGTTTTGTCGATTTTTGGCGAGATGGCCTGAATTGCACTTGCTTCGACCGAGAAGCACAGAGATATATAGGGCAAAATGTGCTACACCTGAGGCATTCAAACATTATTTCTCTGAACTTAAAAATGTGATGGAAAAATATGGCTTAATTAACAAACCTCACTGCATCTATAATGTAGACGAGACTGGGATTAACTGTCAACATAAACCAGGTATGGTGGTCTGTCTGAAAAAAAGCAAGCCAGCAGCTGTAGTAAGTTCAAGATCATCAACAGCAACTGTCATTGCATGTGGAAATGCTATCGGCACCTTTGTTCCACCATTTATAATATTTAAAGGCAAGAGGATATCTGCAGACCTATCACAGAACTGCACAGATGGTACTACAGTCCGCATGTCAGACACAGGCTGGTCCAATAACAATCTGTTTATGGACTTTTTACAAAATCACTTTCTGAAATACTGCATGGGTTCTGATTCGGACCACAAATTACTAATGTATGATGGCCATGCTAGCCATATTAATATTCCATTGATTGAGTGGGCTAGAGAACACAAGGTAATACTGTTTGTTTTGCCACCTCACACAAGCCATTTGACCCAACCACTAGATGTTGGATGCTTCGGCCCATTTAAGCGATATCTGTACTCCGAATGTGCGAGTATCATGAGAAAAAAAATGACACAGGCCATTACAAAGTACGACTTAGGTGAAATCATCTGCAAAGTGTACCCAAAGGCCCTCTCTTATCAGAACTTAGAATCAAGTTTTCGGAAGACTGGGATCTATCCTCTAAATGCAGAAGTTATTGACAAGAACCAGCTGACCATGTCATCTCTTTTCACAGGCAAGTCTCCAGACACCAAACCAAATGAAATGGACACATTTTTTGAAAACATCGATCCATTGAAACACCTCACTGAAAAAACGACAACGAAAAAAAAGTATGAACCTGTAAAAACTGGAGGAACAGCCATTTCTGAAAGCCCTCTTTACCAAAAACTGAAATGCCTGCAAAAGTGTGCAACACCAGCTGCAGATCCTGTTCCATGCACAAGTACAAATAAGAAAGTTTGTTCCAAGGAAACAGTCGTTGCTGACAGCGACAGTGATGTGGAAATCAATGATGACGAAAAATGCTGTGTCTGTGAACTGTTTGAACCAGCTGAGCTGAAAAATCTTTATTGTGTTGAATTAGTCAATTGGGCACAATGTGAAAATTGTAACCACTGGGTGCATCTGAAATTTTGCGTGAAGCAAAGGGTTGTGAGACGTCACACAACGTTTTTGTGCCCACACTGTCTAGAAGAATAGATCATGTGAATATACAGTTTGTAAATGTGTTCAAATGTTACTTTATTTACGATTTCAAGTTCTGGTTCTGTTTTTCACCATGAATTTAGGTCCCACGTGGTGCTCCATACATTTTACAAACCGACAATTAGACTGGTACACTTTCTAAAAATAGACCGACAACTGAGAGGATTGCATAAAGTGTCAACATCCGACCAGGTAGGGATTGTGTTTTTACATAGATATAAACAGATAAGATTTCAAAGATTTGTTGGTTTATTTTAATAGTAGTATAACCAAGGCTGTTAATGATTCTGGTACATTGGATGTAGACTGCAACTGCGCGTGCGGAGAGGCTTTTTATTGTTAATAGACCGGAAACTGAGTACTCCAGGATATATATATATATATATATGTCTCTCTGTCTCTGTCTCGTGTGTGTAGTTATGTGTAGTGTTTTATTGATGCTATTTATTAATACAGGTGGCGATTACTTTGACTGTCACCGTAAAGGTCAGGACTGCGCTAACAGTAAGACATGCAAAGACGATGGCAGCTGTGATTGTGGCGATGACTACAACGGCGATGATTGTGGCCTGACTTTGGGTGAGTACATCTTGTCTTATTCATTAACATAATTGCATAAGTAGAATCGACCATGTAATCTCCGGTTTATTTAATGGCACAACTAAGAGTAAACATTCAGTGGGTTTATACATGGTATTGAATTAATTTGTTTTGGCGCATTGATAAATTAAACATCGACTATTAAATGTCAAACATAAATTAATCATCGACTATTAAATGTCAAGCATTTTAACTCCAGTAGATCACATTAATACATTAATCATCAGCTATTGAATGTCAAACATTTTGACTCCACTAGAGCACATTGATAAATTAATAATCGACTATTAAATTTAACAAGTAAAGTCTACTATTATTGTCATTGCTATTTTTCATTATTTGTTTGCTGTTGTCATTACCACTGACACCCGATCTTCATTCTCGACTGGTATATCAAAGTCCGTGCTATGTGCTGTCCTGTCTGTGGGAAAATGCATATAAATGACTCCTTGCTGCTAAACGGGAAACGAGCTACTCTCGGGAAACTAAGTTCAAATTTATACGTAGCTCCATTTTTTTCTTTCAGTGAACCGTTCAAAAATTCGTCAAAATTCCTTCAAGAAATTGGGCACTTTATCCTATGGGGGTATTCAAAATTCAATAGCAACAAAATTGCCCCCGCCCGCTACCCATTCCGGTCGGGCTGCTGGTGATCCCTTGCACTTTCCAGCGCGGACGGTCCCTTCTCAGGCATCGAAATAAGTCGAGAACGGTCGTTCAGGTTACCGGGAGGTTACCACATGTTAGAAAAGTCGAGAATGGTGTTTCGTACTCAATAAAAAATTTCAACGAATGGTAGTTTCATTTCCGAACGTAAACCAGGCAATGCATTCAGGACTTCTACATTTCATTTTCTCGTCAGGAATTGCATCGATGTTCGCGCGCAAGTCACTCCGCGTTTAAGCAGCGTCCACTAAATGAATTTATGTCTGCGTTTTGTTTTCTCGTACAAAATTGCACTGATGTTCGTGCGCACTTGTGCAATTGTAAAGCAATTTTGGCAATCCGCGTTTAAGCAGCGCCCACTAGATAAATTTATTTCCGGCTTTCGTTTCTCGTATCGATGTTCGCGCGCGCCGTTACAATTTCAGAACGACCGCGTAGTAGTAACAGGAATTCAATTCTAACTTTCATATAGTTGTGGAAACCTATAGGTTACCAGACTATATTTTGTGGTAACCTGTAAATGGGTTACCAGACACAATGCTTATTTCGATGCCTGCCTCTCCCATGCACCACAACCCTTTTCCTGTCCTGGATGGAGGAGCTGGCAGAGGCCGGTACCTGCGCCCAGGACAGGCATGCTACAACCTGACCTGACCTCAACGGAAAACGTAGCAGGTTTCCTCTGAAAGTACATGTCAGAAGTAGCACATATTTGACAGTCCGATAGCTGGTGATTAATTAATTAATGGTTCTAGTGGTGTCGTTAAATAAAACAAAGTTTAAACGACCTTCAGTTATATTATTGTTCCTGAGTTTGCTGCATTGTAAGATGTTTTACACTAATAAAATATTTGTACCATTAAACTTGAATATTAAATATATTTTCTTGTTTAGAATATCAATGTCTGTATATTCAATGTGTTTCTGGTAATCTTAATATTGTAAGAAGCCCAAACTGGATTTGGTCTTCAAATAATTTCGTATGTACGAAAAGATATTTTAGGAAATAAAATTAAATTTAACCTAGTACAAATAGTATAACAATCAGAAGCACGTTTAATATACAGCCTCTAATATTTTATGAAGAAAAATATATTTGGTATGTAATTACAATCGTCAAAAAGTATCTTTTAGTCGATAACATCTTAAAAATTGCAGCAAACTCAGGAATGTCCATTTAAAACTAAACAGAACCGATGAATTGTTATATAACTCTATAATGAATAAAGTTAAAATTCATATAAAACATTTTATTGAGCTTTAAACCAATACCATTTCAAATAAATGTTTTGAAAAGAATTTCAGCGTAAATAATAATAATTAAAAAAAGTTTCTTTACAAATTATTATCACAAATTGCGTAGGCTAAATTTTGTTTTCCCTTTTCAAACGGACTATAAGATTTGGTTTGTTTAACGTCACAACTAGAACACATGGGTTAATTAATCGTTGATCGCTGGTTGTCAAATAGTTGATAATGTTTTTTTTTTGTTTTTTTTAATTGTCCCCAGCTCATTTTGACGATGCCAGGGTTGGGGTGCCCTGATTCATCGCCTCACAGAATATGACTTAAATTATACATGCTAAATACTAGGAGTACATACACATTGTTGTAGTATGCTGATTATAGTAATAGTAATACTTATACAAATAATATTAATGCATATGTATGATGTAATGGGGACATAAAATAAATATACAAGTTTAGAAAGAAGGATTGTTAAAAAGAAAAATTATAGTGGTTAATTATAGTGATAAGTAATAATGTCAAAATTCACGTCAAGCGCTCACATGCTAATTGTTTCTATTTTCTTGCATCAAATTACTTTCTTGACTGAAGAGCCGTTTCCATGGTGCCCAGATTGTATTATACTCTTCATATTCAGTTTCTAAAAAGAATATATTTTTCTATTTCGTATTTATTTTGGAAAACGTTTTGAGCAGCTGTTATATTTTTTTTTTTTTTCATTTTTGTCTTGTATATATGATATTTAATATTTATTAACAGCCAGTTTATAAATATGTCTTTTATATTGCCTATTTGTCCAAATAAAATAATTGTTTTATTTAATTTTATTTGAATTATTATTATTTATTTATTTTAAATCCAATTTACAACAGCATGCCAGATCAGTCACTTTATTACAATAGTAAAATAAATGTGTTAATGTTTCTGGTGAACTGCCACATTCATTAGTATCTACATGTATGTATTTAATTTTATGTAAAAAAGTATTAGTTGTTAGTATCTGGTGTATAATTCTGTATTGAAACCATATCAAAGTTGTATCTTTGAGACTTATAAAAGGCACTTTATAATAGTTTCCCCATTCTTTTGAGTCAAAAGCAAAACCTTGGTTTCTACATCTTATTTGTGATGTTGGTGTAATAATTTCGTGATTTAATAATTTATATATGTCTTTAATACCTGTTTGACTTTTAAGAATAATATTAAATTTTACCGGAAATACAGGATTAGTTAGCAATGTAAAGTGGCTATTTGTAACATTGTCTGCTTTATTTATAAATGTCTTAATGCTGTTTAAGCGATGAATATTCTAAAAAGTGTGAATTTACGTTATATATATTTTTTAATTTCTCAAATGTAAAGAAATTTCCATCTTCATTAAGAAGATCGTTTATAAATATTATTCCCTTTTTTAAACAATTTTTATAGCAGAATGGTTTTGTATTTATTGTTATATTACTGTTGTACCAAATATTTGAGCTCAAAATGTCTTCTATTTTATTCCAAAATTTGTTTTTGTTGAATTAACTCCCAACTGTATAAAACATACTTCCAAAACATGTTTTTTAATTTCTTTCTTTTTATATTCAAATAATAATCTCCATTTATTACAAGGTCTCTATTGGATAAGTTAGTAGTAGATTCAAACAGTTTACTCCATTTTGTGTTACCTAAAAATAGTCTCCTAAGCCATGAAGCTTTTAAAGCCATCATGAAATTATATATATTTAACATTTGTAATCCACCATCTTTGAATTCTTGAGCTAATAAGACTCGTTTTATTTTATCGGGTTTATTTTGCCAAATGAATTTATGAAATAATCTATTCAAATTGTCAACTTCTTTTTTGGATGGGTTTGGTAGTGAAGTTAGTAAATATGTAATTTTAGGTATTATTAGTGTTTTTAATACGGTTATTCTTCCTAAGACAGTTAACTTCCTTATTGACCATAGTTTTATCAATAGTTTAATTTCATTAATTTTTGTGGGGTAATTCGCTTTAACAATTAATTGTAAATTTACTGTAAACGTTATTCTGAGCATCTTAAATTCTGTTGTATTCCATTCCAATTTCCATCTTGAATGGTGATAAACATCTTTTGAGGTTTTTTTTTTACTGCCTATATCCAAATAGCTTTTGATTTTGTATAATTTAATTTTAATCCAGATATTGTGGCATAAAATTCTAATATTGTTAAAGTATTAAACAGAGATCCAGGAGTTCCGTCCAGTATAAAAGTTGTATCGTCTGCGTATTGAGATATTAAATATTGTTCACCATCGATTGTTATTCCATTTATGTTTTCGTTATTTTTTATTAATATAGTTAGAATTTCATGGCAAATAATAAAAATAAAAGGAGAAAGTGGATCACCTCTACATCCTCTTTCTAATTTAAATGTTTCTGACAGAAAGCCATTTTGAATCACCCTCGACATTGAATTATTTTATAGAGTTTTAATCCAGTTTTTAATTGAGGATTTGAAATTAAAAATGTCTAATGATTTTTCAATAAATGCCCATGATACAGTCAAAAGATTTTTCAAAATCTATCAAAAGCAGGAGACCTGGTATATCGTGGACATGCATGTAGTGCATGATATCATATATTAATCGAATGTTTTCACCAATATATCTACATTTAATGAAACCAGTTTGATCGTTACTAATTATTTTATCTAGCACTGTTTTTATTCTATTGGCAATACAGCCTGAAGCTAGTTTATAAGTACAGTTAAGCAATGTTAAAGGCCTCCAATTTTTTAAAAACTGTTTTGGTTTATTTGGATTGGGAATACAGGTAATGATACCCAGCTTTTGGACTTCAGACATTTCTTTGACAATATAACTATAATTTATTGATCTAATGATAAAATAATCTAAATCAATCCAAAAGAACCCAGGGCTTTTTTCATTTTTCAAATTTTTAAAAAATGATAGCACTTCTGAATATTTTATTTCTCCTTCCAATGCATTTGTTTCCTCGTTAGTTAGCTTATTATAATTAAGTCCATTTAATTTATCTATAATCTCGTCACTTACTTCACTTGAGGGCGCAGAGTACAGTTTTTTTTATAAAATGTTTGAGTTTCTAAAAGAATTTGTTTCCGATTTGTTATTTCTTCACCATTTTCTAACTCTAGTCTTGATACTAACTTGCTGTAATAATTTCTCAATTCCATATTGCAGAAGTATTTCGTTGGCTTTTCTCCCTCTTCAATCCATTTCGCTCTTGATCTTATATTATTATGTCCCTTTAATTTTTCTTCTCTTAATTTCTCTAGTTGTAGTTTTTTTTCCTTCTATTATATTTATATTAATTAGTCATTTCTTCTTTGCATTCTAATATTCTAATTTCGTCACATATTTGTTTTTCTAATTCATTTTGTTTCTTTTTTTCTGTAAGCAGAATATGAAATCGTTTTTCCTCTTATTTCCATTAATAAAGTTTCATAAAAAAGTTGGTCATTTATTACGAATTGTATCGCTTCATTGGGTATTGTACTTATACTTTCTCTTAAATAGACAGGAACTGCGTATTGCGTTTTCACATTTTCAATTGTATTTTTAATAACTTTTACATATTCTTTATCTCTTAACAATGTGTTGTTAAATTTCCAAAGTCCACTTCCTTTTTCAACCTCGCTTAGTTTCAAGTGGGCAACTACACCAGAATGGTCAGATCGGTAACTATTTTCGATTATAATTTTTTGTACGTACATGTATGGTATTAAATTATTTGAAAGTAAAAAGAAGTCTAGTCTGGCTTGTTTTGCTGGATTTTTCTTCCTTCATGTATATCGTTTTACATTTGGATACAATTCTCTAAATGGATTTTTTAAATCTAACATTTCTGCCGTTTCTATAATTGTATTACGTGAATTAGGATTATTAATATATTTATAGTGTTTGGTATCTAAATTCTGATTCAGTACTAAATTAAAGTCGCCACAAATTATATATTTATCAGTTTGGAAATCTTCTAAATTGTTAAAAATATTTTCATAAAATTTAGGATTATCTCTATTTGGTCCGTATAAGGTCGTAAGAATAATTCTCTCTCCTTCTATAGTGATAGTGAGATTATTGCCCGAATTAAACGAAAATGCCCGAATCTGGATAAAAACGGCTGAGTTTTTTTTCTTCATATTAGCATGACTGCCAAACGGCTCTATAGGGCTGCAAACAAATCAAGGAAATGTTTTATTTAACAATGCACTGAACACATGTTGCGCGGTCGGTTCGAGATCGATCCTCGTCAGTGGGCCCATTGGGCCATTTCTCGCCCCAGCCAGTACACCACGACTGGTACATCAAAGGCGGTGGTATGTGTTATCCTGTCTATGGGATGGTGCATATAAAAGATCCCTTGCTGCTAATCGAAGTGGTGACAGCGGGTTTCCTCTATCAATATCTGTGTGGTCCTTAACCATATGTCTGACGCCATATAACCATAAATAAAATGTGTTGAGTGCATCGTTAAATAAACCATTTCCTTTTCCTTAGGTATTCTAGACTAATCAGTGTGCTCCAGTGGTGCTTATAAAACGTTTAGAGTCTGAGACACTAATGTCATAACAATGACATACAAATTGTATGCGTGTGACGTCATTTAAGAATTGAACGTGAAATTTTATGAGTTTCATGCTAGTATGAAACGCAAAACCGCTTTACACACTGTATGAATGGCGTAGCGCTTTAGCGCGAAGCCATTCATACTAAAGTGTGTAAAGCGGTTTTGCGTTTCATACTAGCATGAAACTCAAAAATATTCACGTTCAATTCTTATAGTTCCAAACACATAACCATGTCATTAATGTAAACCTCTTTAAAATAAAAAGTGAACTCTATTTTCCAACTATTTACCATTTTATTAACACGAAATTCATACTCAACATTAGCGGAATGCCTATGGTAGTTTCGGCTTTTTCCGTCAATAGCCGAATGAGAGAATGACAATCATTAATACAATTCATATTAATTTTTTGCATTAAATATCAATACCAAGTAGAAACATTTTGAATTCACTAGAAACATATAATGTAAGTAATTTTAATAACTTTTAACCTGTAATAAAAATGTCTGAAGCGATCTATTTTGTATGGTATAATTTATATGTGAAGCGGTTGGTGTATGAATATTTAACTACGAACTGTGGATGGGCGCCATTTTTTGATTACTGTCAAGATTTACCAATTACGACGTTGAAATTACAGTTATAAAATATTTGAGTGCGTGAAAATTCCATGTGTTGATAGATTTGACATGGAGAAAGTGGTTTCAATGTTTCCGGAAATGGATGAAACAGGTGTCTCGCGAGTTTCTGTGTTTACTGGCCTTGTAATTGTGGAAGTGGCAACACAGGATGGTTTTGGCATGTGTGACTTCAAGTGGTGCGACACAAGTATTCGTGACATTTGACAGTGCCATGCTGATGTTTCGTTTTTGGAAAGTGGAACATTCTCTGTTGTAGCTTCGAATTGAAGCTTCGTTCCCGTGTCCCGACATGTACATGATATGCCTAGTTTCAAAACCCGAGTCGTTTAAAGATTAGATCGCAGTGGCTATGTGTTGTGTACCGTGTACGTCATACTACAATGCCATTGAATGCGCGTTACTGCTAATGGTTGGCATAAACTGACTGAATTTTGTTTTTGAAATCGCTTTTGTAAAAGACCAAATTCCATTGGAATTATACACTTTTTTTGGATCGACAAAATAGATTTTTAGCTGTGGGATTTTGAATTCACTATAAACATGTAACGTAAGTAATTTCAATAACTTTTAACCTTTAATAAAAAATGTCTGAAGCGACCTATTTTGTATGGTATAATTTATATGTGAAGATTTTTAGATGTTTACAAGTTTGACGGCAGACGATTACTGTTTGATGTCTAAAAATAGAATCTCAAGGAAATTCCTCGGGGATTCCTTTGTTGACATAATTCATAAAGTAGTTCCGGCTATATAGCCAAAAATAGTGCTAAACTGAGATTCATGGTGCTACGTGATACGAATTTAACCAATCCAAGGGTTTATAATAAAGGGATTTTTAGAGATTGGAATTATTTGAGATTGAGTCTGAACTAAAAGTTTTATAAGCACGGGCCTTGGTATAAGCGTTTTGGAAACGTGACATCACTCTTTGTCTCCCTAATACAAAAGATCTTTAGTACTTCTAACTGTTGGTAACACTAATACACACCACATTGTCTAGCAACAATGTTTTGTACCATTCCAACTTCAAGCAAACCAATCCATAAGACAATTATTTTCTGAGAGGCGTGACATCATGGTGTCGACAATCAGATACCAACACACATGTTTTCCAGGGTGATGAGAAGCCATGCATTCGTTGTTGTTGTTGTTGTTTTGTCCAATTGTAAGACAAATTTCTTGATAACATTATGAGAACATTTATGCCCCCACGTTAATCTTGTATTATTATATTATATATGTAAAACCGCTGTATTATTATATTGCACATACTGTAACTATGTGCTCATGTATCACTTGTTATGTGATCTGAGTGTAAATAAAGATGTGTGTTCTGTTCTGTTCAAACAGTAGCACGTGACCTGAAATGTGCCTAAGACAAGCCGTGCGCGTGAACACCACATGCAGTTGACAGATCACCTCCGGTATATTGAAGGAAATGGTTATACAATAATTTTTTGAAATTTTCATGACCAGAAGTAATAATAAGTTTGTTTTGTTTAACGACACCATCAGAGCACACCGGCCTCGGTGGCGTCGTGGCAGGCCATCGGTCTACAGGCTGGTAGGTCTGGGTTTGGATCCCAGTCAAGGGCATGGGATTTTTAATCCAGATACTGACTCCAAACCCTGAGTGAGTGCTCCGCAAGGCTCAATGGGTAGGTGTAAACCACGTGCACCGACCAGTGATCCATAACTGGTTCAACAAAGGCCATGGTTTGTGCTATTCTGCCTGTGGGAAGCGCAAATAAAAGATCCCTTGCTGCTAATCGGAAGAGTAGCCCATGTAGTGGCGACAGCGGGTTTCCTCTCAAAATCTGTGTGGTCCTTAACCATGTGTCTGACGCCATATAACCGTAAATAAAATGTGTTGAGTGCGTCGTTAAATAAAACAATTATTTTTTTTACCGTTAATTTTCTCTTCACACCTGTCACGGGGATTCTATAATTCCCGTAACTGAGTAAAACACGATTATCAAAATATCTCTCCTAACTGTATATCTATTAGATCTCTCTGTAACAGGCTGTTAAACCTAGTATGGCTCGTCTCTAGGTATGATCAGAGATACGATCTTATATAAAGTATATATAAATATAGCACGTTAGTTCTCTAGAAAACACAACAAAAACACAATACACTTTGGAATCTGTATTAATCTACGCTGACAAATGTACAGCCGTAGTAGTAAATTAATAACAACAATAATAACAACCCAGAACTGATCACTTAATTAGTTAATCTCTAGGTGTCTAGTTGCACAATATGCGAATCACTTCACCGTTACACCACACCCACACGTGTGTTAATTGAGAAATGCTTCTAGGAGAAGTTAATTAATAAAGGAATTACAACACCATTCCTAACTGGTTAATTTATAATTAACCCTTACTACTCGTTCAGTAACGTGTGATAATTTAGAAACGCTTCTTGGGGAACTTAATTAATAAAGGAATTACAGCTCTATTCCTAACGGGTTAATTTTTAATTAACCCTAACTACTCTTCAGTAATCTTGTAACACAGAATTAATACTTATCACAATAAAGACAATAACCTACAGTTTACCCAGGTCTTCTAGGATGACTGGCTAAGCTTTATATTACCAAATACTCATATAATGTTAGAACAATAAGTCTACGATTTACTTCGTCAGATGACCGAAGACACTGTCTAAAGAATATTGGTATAATACAGTATTAAAATATTTAAGTCACATCAATCACATCAAGGTTATACACAGAGCAGAAATGATATTTACCAAAGTCCAAACGGACTAACGTTCCTTCGGAGCCTTCCTGTTCGTTTCCCTCGATATCTCTAAATCCTAGCTATTTATTCCAAAATCAGAATTGGCCTGGGGGAACAAGGCGGCACCTCACGTATCATCTCATATTCCATATCTCCTAGCGTAGATTTTATTTCTCTCTGATCGTCAGACTACTGACGCCATCGTCGCCAAAATCACGGTTGTAAAACCGCACTCGCAGAGGTATTACGTAACTACTCGCCACATGGCCTCCACAGCGGGGCTAAGTGCATATTGGAAAGCCAGATCGCGCAGAATTCTTACGTAACAAGTGTCCACCTGGGCTACGGGCAATAAACTGCACACGGCCCTCTAACACAATTAAAATCGCCACAGGCGAAACAAATTTAAGAACATGTATCGTGACAACACCCTTTCTTTCTGTCTCCAATCTGGCTATGCCCCCATTTCTGGGCCCTTCGCCAGATTGCTCGATCTCTGATGTATCAGTTTCTAACATAACTAAATGACTAGTAATGAATCATTTTGAATTCACACTTAAATAATAAATTTGACATGATTCACTCGTTTAAGAGAAAAAACAAACAGCTTTAATTGTTATTACAACAGTTCTTTAAAGATTACAAGACTATCCGTACTTTCCGTACTTTGTGTAATGAGGCCCGCTGCCATGTACAAACACCAACAACCAAATGCAGGCATGTAGGATCATTTCGTTCTGCATAGTCGGCGATCTATTATTCTGTAATTATCGCGTGTATCATCAATAGCCGAGACCAGTCAGGGCACTCACGCTTGGCTTGGGTGACAATTCATTTTTCTTTAAAGTATTACCGGTACAGTTAAAAGGCTCAGTCACTCCACAAACTTCAAGTTTTGGAAGTGCAATATCCCTTAATTTTTTATGGTGGGACCAAAAAATTACTTTGAGAGATAGAGTTTTTCGAATGTTCGAAGTTTGAGTGTTCGAAGTCTGTTATTACTAGTTTGTATAGCAGTTCGGCTGAGACCGCTGTTTCAGTTCGAGAGATCGACGTTTTTGAAAGATCGAAGTTTAAGTTATCGAAGGTCGACTGTATATATATATATATATATGTATGTATGTATGTATGTATGTATGTATGTATGTATGTATGTATGTATGTATGTATGTATACTTCTTGTCAAAGATTTGACATTATCAAAATAATAATAAACATTACAGAAATATGTCTCTTTCTTTTAGACTTCTATAATGTGTACATGACAGTGACACCCATGCATATAGTATGTAATCCAGAATGCATCTAAAGACAAATGATTTTTTTTTTTTTTAAATATGGCAAAGACTCCCTAGCATTCTCTCCCCCCCCCCCCCCCCCCCCCCCCCCCCCCCCCCATTATTTTGCTAACCCTCTGAACTAAAATCCTGGGGGACACATTGTCCAAGTATCCCAGACCCAACACGCTAACATGGCATGGTAAAAATGCAATTTATGTTTTCTAGTCACGATATAATTTTATATTTACAATTATTTTACCAATGACCATTAAAAATAAAATGTCTTGCTCTTAAAATAGTTTATAAAACTGTATGTATGATAATTGGCGTACTTGTACTACTTGTGAAAAGTATCGCGAATAAATCGAACCGCGAATAAACCGAACCGCGAATAAACCGAACCGTGGACCAAAAACCGAAAAAATCAAACTGAAAATAAAACCCCTGAACCGTCCCATCCCTAATTCATTGTAGAGATACATTGCAATTTAGTGGTTCCCGCTGTGCAAAATCAGCAGACCGACACGTAATATTGGCTACTCGAACAAAAACTGTTGCATGACAGGATGCACATAGACCCAGTCCGTGTAGGTAGGCCTATTCGTTAAAGTTGAAATGAAAGTTTGTTTTGTTTAACAACACCACTGGAGCACAATGATTAATTAATCATCGGCTATTGGATGTCAAACATTTGGTAATTAGGACATATATTCTTAGAGAGGAAACCCGATACATGTTTCCATTGGTAGTAATTAAGGGATCTTTTATGTGTCGCAAGCGCACTTCACTGCAGACATGGCGGAAGCAAGTTGACATTGGGGGGGGGGGGGGGGGGGGGGGGGGGTGACTGCAGGGGAAGATTATGGAGGGTTCCCAGTTGCACGGACCCCACCCCCACCCCCGGCTAAAACAAAACAACCCCACCACGTAAATCTAAATTCATGTCCACGTAAAATGTATAATTTCAAATTATAAACATTTACATATTGTTTTGGACCCCCCCCCACCACACACACACACATATCATAGGGGGGGAGGGGGGTGTTCTAGAACCGCCCTGGCTCCCAGCCCCTGCTCTGCCGTGCTTGAACCAACTGATCTAAATCCAGGCCCTGGTATCCAAACAGTTTGTCGGCGTCTTGCAGAAAAAACACTTCGAAACAAGCATCCAGCAAGAGGACCCGTTCTCACTCAACCGCCACCTACTTCAACTCCCAATGGGTACAAAACCATGTGACCTGACGTCACAGACAGTGGTATACCGTTCTCTTCTCAGGTGAAAATCAATTTTGACTTGATCACCAAGGCCCGTGCTTATAAAGTCCAGACTTAATCTTTAACGACGTCACACGCATACGATTTATATGGCGTTGTCATGGCATTAGTGTTTCAGACTCCATTGGAGTCATGGTTAGGACATCGGTCTACAGGCTGGTAGGTACTGGGTTCGGATCCCAGTTGAGGTATGGGATTTTTAATCCAAATACCGACTCCAAACCCTGAGTGAGTGCTCCGCGAGTTTCAATGGGTAGGTGTAAACCACTTGCACCTACCAGTGATCCATAACTGGTTCAACAAAGGCGATGGTTTGTGCTATCTTGCCTGTGGGGAGCGCAAATAAAAGATCCCTTGCTGCCTGTCATAAAAGAGTAGCATATGTGGCGACAGCAGGTTTCCTCTAAAAAAACAGTGTCAGAATGACCATATGTTTGACGTCCAATAGCCGATGTAGTGTTTTCCCTAGCTTGTTTTCACATGGTGCAGCACCATGCCTCAATAGTCTAGCACCATCTTGCCTTAATCAGCGCCATGCTGCCCTGAGATTAAACAAGCCTTTTTCACTAATTCTAAAATTGCCTTTATAAAACACCCAAAAAGGTATTATTAATTAATAAAATATGCCTTTTACATCTTTTGCCATTCATTTATTAAAGCAAGCACATAAATTACATTAATGTTTATTTCAATTAATTTTTGTGTATTTTTAATGAAAAACAAGTGCCCCGAAAATGCTCCGAAAGTGTTTGGTCTACCATGCCTTGCCAAATTTCTAGGGAAATCACTACGATGATAAGATAAAAAAAATCAATGTGCTCTAGTGGCGTCGTTAAATAAAACAAACTTCACTTTACTATTGGAGTCTCGAGTCTAGACTACAAACGCTTTATAAGCACCAGGCCAGGACGGGGGCGGGATTTAGCTCAAATGGTTGAGTATTCCCTTGAGGTGCTTGCATCTCAGGATCGAACCACCTCAACTGATTGGGGGGTTTTCTCGTACCAACTATTGTACGAAAACTGATCAAATGTTGTGGTATTTGCTTTTCTGTCTGTGGGAAAGTGCATATAAAAGATCCTTTGCTGTGTCAGAAAAAATGTAGCGGGTTTCCTCTGATGACTACAAGTCAGAATTAGGAAACGTTTGACATCCCATAGCCGATGATTAATTTCTCAATGTGCTCTAGTGGTTTCGTTAAACAAACCAAACAAACTTTGAACACCAGGACTGACGAGGGAGAGTGTGGCTCAGAACTGGTGAAAGGAATGCTGATGGCAAACAGAGTACTCTGCCGTTTGAGAGCTAGACGGACATTTGTACGGTTATGATCGCTATCTCAGTCAGAGATAACTATAGCGCTAGTCCGAGTACTCTGTCGTTCGAGAGCTAGACGGACATTTATACGGTTCTGATCGGTCTCTCAGTCAGAGATAACGCTAGTCCGAGTACTCTGCCGTTAGAGAGCTAGACGGACATTTGTACGGTTGTGATCGCTATCACAGTCAGAGATAACTCCATAGCACTACCCCCGAGTACTCTGCCGTTCGAGAGCTAGACGGACATTTGTACGGTTGTGATCACTATCTCAGCCAGAGATAACTCTATAGCACTAGCGCGAGTACTCTGCCGTTCAAGAGCTAGACGGACATTTGTACGGTTGTGATCACTATCACAGCCAGAGATAACTCTATAGCACTACTCCGAGTACTCTGCCGTTCAAGAGCTAGACAGAGATATATATCTAGCGAAAACACGGAATACCTACCACATGGTAGACAAAAATTCCCACTCTAATAGAAAACAAATCTAAGTTTGATGCCAAATACCTTTCCACTGATCATTTCTGAGTTCACTGATAACAAATAGTTCGCTTATTCACCACTGATACACAAACTACAGAAAGAAACCTGACAGCGCCCCCTTTCAAGAATGTTCTGGTTAAATACAGTGTAGTGTGTGTACTAGTGGTTACTATCTAAAATATTTGTTTCCCCACCTCACAAAAACTGTTTTACCATGTCAAGGTCATTAATGCGTAATTGTATTTACAGTGACACTGCTTTGTAATTGTCTTTACAGGTGAGAAGGGCAAATCTCTGTGTACCAGTGACACTAATTTGTAATTGTCTTTACAGGTAAGAAGGGCCAATCTCCGTGTACCAGTGACACAGATTCGTGTGGCTCTGATGGCGGACTCTGCTATAACAGTGAAGGAAGCAAGACCTGTTACTGTCCAGCAGACTTGTATGGTGACCAGTGCGAAAACAAGCGATGTGAGTTTACTTTTACACGCATTTACACACTGAAAGGCTGTTGTTTCTCAATCTAATGTAATTCCGAGAGTAACATGTATAGAGGATAATAAACAAGTTACCAGTTATCAAATTTATGTCCCGAGTGAAATAATTTCCACTTGTCCCAGCTATTATTACCCCTGCTATTTGTTTGTCTTAAATGTTTTGTTTTTTTAAAAGCCTTTATTTTCTAAATGGCCTACATTGTATATCGGCTACACGTCCATGTATATAGAAACGACGTAAACTAATTTACTGTTCTGGGTATTGCTTTAACTTTGTATTTTATTCACAGTTCACAGATAATTTTCAAAACCCAGTGTTCTATATATTCTCTTTAAAAATCTATAATGAATTGCATTAAACTATCATTTTATTACAGGTTTAACACTGAAACCAGAAAAACGTAAACGCAAACGCTTTAAACTAACAGGCCTTTCCCCAGGATATTTTTAAGGCGCAAATTTTATTAGCCATTTTTGTTTAAGGTGGGCGGAATTTGGAATACGAATTTAGTAGTTAGGTCAAAGACCTAAAGTTAAAATGAGCTCATTCATACTACTCATGTCTGGAAAAAAATTGAAGTCCAAAGAACAAAATTAGAGTGCTCGACCGAAAGGGTTTTACGGTGATTTGAGCAATTTAGACGGGCTGCCAAAATAAAGTGCGTCGGACTGTTTACAAAAAAATTAATCAAAAAAATTAAAATGTATTTTAATTAAATTAAATTAAATTTTTAATGCCGGCCAAAAATTTAAAGTCCAACTAAGCCCTTGGAACGGTTGGCAACTACTAGGACGAGATGAAGTGCTTGGCGTTGAACTGTGGCACCAGTTTCCTCCAACGGTGGGCTAGCACGGTCTTAGCTAGCTCGATATAATTGGCGCCGGCGATGATCTTCAGTACTCTGTGGACGGTGTAGTTGTCCATGTCTTCGAAGAGTAAACCCTGTCTGTAGAGATCATCTCGGCGCGACATCACCACAAGTCCAAACTTCCCGTCTCGTAGTTCCATGGCGTGGATGGCACACTCAACTCCGTCAGGAAACTTCTTAAAGTTGCCCTCAAGAATGTCTCCCGGCAGTGAGGAGGTGTCCCCGACCAAGTATCGAGCGTACTGGCCCTTGATCTTGGAGATGGCTAGGCTCCAGGCGGCGTCCCTGCCCCGGGCAGTCGCGGAAGGCCGGGCTTTGGCTGGCTGGTCACTACTCGGTGGGGTGACGGCCTTCCGCTTCGCAGCAGCACCATCCATAGGGGTCTTGGCGGAGCCCCCCGGGGGTGGGAGACTCAACGCCGACCGCCTCGAAGGGGTTGAAACGGGAGACGCACGCCGTGGAGTCTCGCAGATCGCTGTGTCCAACTGTGGCGTCCACTGGTCCACTGGCTCAGTCTGTTCAGACGTATCTGAGTCGGCTGGCACTGGTTCGTCGGGTCCCAGGGGTGGGGGTGGTGACGCAGACAGGACCGCTGCTGGCGGTTGAGCCGCCAGTTTAGATCCCCCCTGAGCCATCCCTGGTGCAGGTTTCCTCCTTCCTCTTCCCTTTCTCTTCATCGTGTTCGTCACCGCATCGCCATACACCAAAGTCACGTGAGCCAATGTAAGCGACGCAGTACTCCAACAAAGAGCCGTAGTTTGCAATAAGTCCCCCCAGGTGGTGGGGGGAGGGGGGCAACTCGAGAGAGCAGAGCGACACGTCTTTCCTTATCGAAGGCATAGCTTGGACTGATGGGGTAATAAAACACACACACCATACAATATTCATTTCTGTACATAGTCCTCTAAAACAGTGTACTGTACCTTACAATATTCATTTCTGTACATAGTCCTCTAAAACAATGTACTGTACATTACAATATTCATTTCTGTACATAGTCCTCTAAAACAATGTACTGTACCTTACAATATTCATTTCTGTACATAGTAATTATGTGCGGTTTTGCTAAGCATTAATATAATTATCTGAGATAGATCTGTATATTAATATGACTATTGGATTTTGCACTGTTTATTAATGTAATCGTATGAGGTAGAGCTGTATATTAATATGAATATTGGATTTTGCACTGTTTATTAATGTAATCGTATGAGGTAGAGCTATATATTAATATGAATATTGAGTTTTGCACTGTATATTAATGTAATTATTACATGTAGAGCTGTATATTAATATGAATATTGGATTTTGCACTGTTTATTAATGTAATCGTATGAGGTAGAGCTATATATTAATATGAATATTGAGTTTTGCACTGTATATTAATGTAATTATTACATGTAGAGCTGTATATTAATATGACTATTGGATTTTGCTCTCTATATTAATACAGTTATTTGTCGAGGTGGCGCAGTATCCATACTGATGCTTAACTCGTTTGTTTCTTTTCTCAGATCAAGTGACGTGTTCCACCTCGTCCATTTTGATCGTGTTGAATCCGTTCGGAACTTTCGACGGTGTTGTCTACGTCAAGGATCAGAAAGAGACGTCAGGGTGCACGTTCACGGCGGCTGATCTCCCCTCCGGCAAAAATGGACTGGCTCTTAACCTAGCAGACGCAGACTGTGGCAGTGTGACCACCGACCAGGTCAGTGCACCACGACTGGCATATCAAATTCCGTGGTATATACTATTCTCTCTGTGGGATGGTGCATATAAACGATCCCTTGCTACTCGGGGGAAACATGCAGCGGGTTTCCTCTCTTTAGGTTATGTCACGCAACCATGGCACTATATCACCAAAGCTAATATGGAACTGCATTTATATTATTTCATTGTCATTGGGCTATTTCTCGTTCTAGCCAGTGCACCACGACTGGTATATCAAAGGCTGTGGTATGTACTACCCTCTTTGTGGGATGGTGCATATAAAAGATCCCTTACTGCTAATCGAAAAGAGTAGCCCATGAAGTGGCGACAGCGGGTTTCCTCTCTCAGTATCTGTGTGGTCCGTAACCTTATGTCTGGCACCATATAACCGTCAATAAAATGTGTTGAGTGCGTCGTTAAATAAAACATTTCTTTCTTTATATTATTTTATTATTGACAGGCAACCAGTGACCGGTCTAGGGTTGTGATCGTGCAGTACAATGATAAATACATCACCGACCTTGACACGAAGCTGACGGTCACGTGCTCTCCTGGAGGAGCAGTCACAGTTGACGTCACTAAAGTCTTCTTAGCTGACGGGTGAGTTATATACCTTGTTTGTCACTTATTTCGACGTATGTGAGGACAGTGCACGCTAGTTTCAAGCCTAGTTTAAACCCATCACATTGGACACCAGGTTTGGTTAATCTGTAAAACTGTAACGCATTTTGATAAGATACAACAGTGAAACGAGTCTGTGACATTGAAACGGGAAAATATCATAAAAATAGACTAGAGCTCGTCTCAATAACCGTTACTTCTTAGAGGTACGTGCGTTTTTAAAACTTTGAAACATGCATTTCGTTGTATTAGGAACACCAGAATGACTAGAAACACTTCGAATGTATGGGAATGAATAACCTAAACAATACAATCTAAGTAATGTCTGGTTTTAAATATTAAAGGGACATACCCTAGTTTTTAAACACTAAGGCATATTTTTTACTATTGGAGCCGTTTTTTGATAACTGAAATCATACTTTACTTAGATTGGATTGGTTAGATTATCCATTTCCGTATATTCAAAGTCTATTTGGTCATCCTGGCGTTTTTAATATCACTAAATGCAGTTCTCATATTTTTAAAAAAGGGTATTTCACCATTTCAAAGTCACAGACTCATGCTTCACTCAATTGCAACTTTATCCAAATATGTTACAGGTTTATAGATTAACTAAACTTAGTGTTAATTTTCACGTGTTGAAAATGTGCCGTAAAGTGTTTAAAATCTAGGGTCTGTTACTTTAATATGTTGTTTATCCATGTTAGTCATCAACTTTGTATGTGTTTATTACTAAATTGTAGCCATCTACGTTCATCTTCAACGTTTTAATATGCCATACATGTATATTAGTGTATACTGATGTTTATTGAAGTCAGACCTGTCAACCTTTAGTCAAGAGAAAGCAGGAGGTGTGTGTTGAAAAAGCAGGAGATTTTGTCAAAAAGCAGGAGATATTTTAAATTCACACAATTTAACCCAAAATCGCAAGATTTAAAAAAAACATTATTACAATAAGTTATATGAATACTTTATAATGTCATATATACTTCTTAACCTTAGATCTTGGCATTAAGTTTAAATATTATTATGATTTATTCAAAAATGTTAAGAACATGAACAAGAAATAAAAAATGTAATTAGTACATTTACGGTATTACACTTACAGCCTTACAGGTTGTGTTACATTATCATTTGTGGTTAGTGTACCTAAGTACCAAAGACAAATTTATATAAATCTTATAAATTAATATTCAGTTTTTACTATAATGAGGAACGGTGGCGTGGTACTTATTTAAAATCATTATAATGATGCAATAAACATTGTATTTTCATTAATCATAAGTAAAACCTCATTAGGGACATGTGTGAAATATACCGGAATTATACCCATTTCCGTGAGTAACTTTAAGTCAATGTCAAACACAACATTTTTTAATTGTACAAAAATAATTTCTTGAAGTGTACCCTTATAACCAACATTTTACTGCACAAACATATAAAATTAACTGACACAAGTATGTTTATACAGCTAATTGGTCTTTTCGTTGTCTTGCTGTGACATGTGATTTTAACATGCATCGTGTGTATCGCTGTCAACTCGGGAGTCTGGCAGTTCAGATTCGTCATAGTTGCATTATGTAATCCAGTGGGAAGACATTTTACAATTCAGAGGTGTTATTAGAACTAAATTGGATAGTTTGGGTTTTTTTATATGGCAACACTGAATGTCAATACACAGTCTGTTGAATTAGCGGC